>NC_083573.1:72396429-72563929 GCF_027579695.1 Neoarius graeffei | reverse complement strand
CATACCTCCCAGATGGCGATGTGTTGCCCAGAGACCCTGGCTGACTGGTGCCCCCCCAACACACATTGCTCCCTCCCCATGTTGCTGGCAAGCTGTGATAGAAGCTAACTCAGCACTAACCTCACAAAAATTCAAACCAAAGTGCCAAGATTGTCGTAAGCTGCCAAGAAAGCCAAGTGGGACCAAAGCCATTATTTGAGACCCTAGCGTTCCTGAGGTATGATTTAATAAGCACAGTTTTTGACCTTTTGAAAACTGGAAAAAGAAAATAAATAGCAAAAAATAGCTTTACACTTTGGCTCTCAGAATTATTCAAATTCCTGTGAGATGAAATTATTTAGCAAATTAATTTCTTTGTAATCAGAGAAACACATCCACAAAGCTAAGTGAATTAATCATTCACACTCTTTGTGCTTGTTACCACATCATGTATTCCACACTGCTGTTTTAGAGGACTTTTCAGGGACACTGCTCATCTTTAGCACAGAAGTCACATCATTGAACTTTCCATGGTACGAACTCTGACTGTAAGCGCTCGTATACAGAAGGCAAATCTGACAAGTCTTACACACTTAAGCTATGGTTGAAGCTCAGTGATTAAATTTTTTGTTTTACTATGTGACATTTTATTTTTTTAAGAGTAGTCAAAATAATAACCCATTTCATATATATATATATATATATATATATATATATATATATATATATATATATATATATACACACACACACACACACACACACACACACACAAAAAAAAAAAAAAATCATTAAGCACTTTGTTAAAACCCATTTGCCATGTATCTATTAACAAATGTTGAAGAATAAATTCATTTCCTGAGGATTAAAATGCTGAATATTGTCAAAATCACTCAAATGGTAACCTTCAGTTAATGTCAGATTAAGAGTTAATGTAACAGACTCAACACATCTTTTTCCTTTCTGTACTAGTCCTCAACTTATCAAAGACATCATGCAGAATGTTTTATTAAAGGTGCATGTTTTAATTTGGAAAAGTGTTTCTAGACCTGTTGCATAGTTTCATATATACCGTAGAAAACTGTCGTTCATAATTTTTAGATTCAATTAATCTAGTTTCCTTGTTACAGGATTTTTGATTTAAGACCCACCACCACCAAGCTTGGAAATTGGCTCTGCCCCCAGTTGAAGCAGAGTTGCTTAAAGTTTCAACGTAAACTGGTATCAGTTTGCATCTCAGTTCATTCCGAAAGCAGGAGTGGGCTTTAAAAACCATAAACTCAACCTTTAAACCTTGATTATTACCTAAAGGACTAAACTGTAGTGAAGTAACAAATATTGGAAGATGTGACACCTCCCCCCACCTTATTTTTTTAAAAGAACCTTTTTTTCTTATAATCAACCAACCATTAGTGTCACTTAAAATTAAAATACTATACTAAACAACAGGATAAACAAAACTGAGACAAATATATTTGATTTATTATACAACCCCGATTCCAAAAAAGTTGGGACAAAGTACAAATTGTAAATAAAAACGGAATGCAATGATGTGGAAGTTTCATAATTCCATATTTTATTCAGAATAGAACATAGATGACATACCAAATGTTTAAATTGAGAAAATGTATCATTTAAAGAGAAAAATTAGGTGATTTTAAATTTCATGACAACAACACATCTCAAAAAAGTTGGGACAAGGCCATGTTTACCACTGTGAGACATCCCCTTTTCTCTTTACAACAGTCTGTAAACGTCTGGGGACTGAGGAGACAAGTTGCTCAAGTTTAGGGATAGGAATGTTAACCCATTCTTGTCTAATGTAGGATTCTAGTTGCTCAACTGTCTTAGGTCTTTTTTGTCATATCTTCCGTTTTATGATGCGCCAAATGTTTTCTATGGGTGAAAGATCTGGACTGCAGGCTGGCCAGTTCAGTACCCAGACCCTTCTTCTACACAGCCATGATGCTGTAATTGATGCAGTATGTGGTTTGGCATTGTCATGTTGGAAAATGCAAGGTCTTCCCTGAAAGAGACGTCGTCTGGATGTGAGCATATGTTGCTCTAGAACCTGGATATACCTTTCAGCATTGATGATGTCTTTCCAGATGTGTAAGTTGCCCATGCCAAATGCACTAATGCAACCCCATACCATCAGAGATGCAGGCTTCTGAACTGAGTGCTGATAACAACTTGGGTCGCCCTTCTCCTCTTTAGTCCAAATGACACGGCATCCCTGATTTCCATAAAGAACTTCAAATTTTGATTCGTCTGACCACAGAACAGTTTTCCACTTTGCCACAGTCCATTTTAAATGAGCCTTGGCCCAGAGAAAACGTCTGCACTTCTGGATCATGTTTAGATATGGCTTCTTCTTTGAACTATAGAGTTTTAGCTGGCAACGGCGGATGGCACGGTGAATTGTGTTCACAGATAATGTTCTCTGGAAATATTCCTGAGCCCATTTTGTGATTTCCAATACAGAAGCATGCCTGTATGTGATGCAGTGCCGTCTAAGGGCCCGAAGATCACGGGCACCCAGTATGGTTTTCTGGCCTTGACCCTTACGCACAGAGATTCTTCCAGATTCTCTGAATCTTTTGATGATATTATGCACTGTAGATGATGATATGTTCAAACTCTTTGCAATTGTACACTGTCGAACTCCTTTCTGATATTGCTCCACTATTTGTCGGTGCAGAATTAGGGGGATTGGTGATCCTCTTCCCATCTTTACTTCTGAGAGCCGCTGCCACTCCAAGATGCTCTTTTTATACCCAGTCATGTTAATGACCTATTCCCAATTGACCTAATGAATTGCAATTTGGTCCTCCAGCTGTTCCTTTTTTGTACCTTTAACTTTCCCAGCCTCTTATTGCCCCTGTCCCAACTTTTTTGAGATGTGTTGCTGTCATGAAATTTCAAATGAGCCAATATTTGGCATGAAATTTCAAAATGTCTCACTTTCAGCATTTGATATGTTGTCTATGTTCTATTGTGAATACAATATCAGTTTTTGAGATTTGTAAATGATTGCATTCCGTTTTTATTCACAATTTGTACTTTGTCCCAACTTTTTTGGAATCGGGGTTGTACAGAAACAACCAACAAAAGTCATTAGCAGGCTTCCAATTGATCACTAGTCAAGTGATGCAGCGGTACTCTGTTTATGGTTTCTGTTGTTGACAGAACATGTTCAAACAACACAGATTGTGTTACTGCCCTTTAAAAAAAATCACTACGCAAAACACACACGTTCAGTAATTAATGTGACCACATAACACAGACAAGCTATAAGCAACAGGAAACATATTTCAGTCTCAAAATAAATTTAATTCTGTGTAAAAGTGTAACAGCAGTAGAAGCTTATATAAACTAAAGAGGCAAGAGTGGTTTGATGGAAAACATATATATACAACCCCGATTCCAAAAAAGTTGGGACAAAGTACAAATTGTAAATAAAAATGGAATGCAATAATTTACAAATCTCAAAAACTGATATTGTATTCACAATAGAACATAGACAACATATCAAATGTCGAAAGTGAGACATTTTGAAATTTCATGCCAAATATTGCCTCATTTGAAATTTCATGACAGCAACACATCTCAAAAAAGTTGGGACAGGGGCAATAAGAGGTTGGAAAAGTTAAAGGTACAAAAACGGAACAGCTGGAGGACCAAACTGCAACTCATTAGGTCAATTGGCAATAGGTTATTAACATGACTGGGTATAAAAAGAGCATCTTGGAGTGGCAGCGGCTCTCAGAAGCAAAGATGGGAAGAGGATCACCAATCCCCCTAATTCTGCGCTGACAAATAGTGGAGCAATATCAGAAAGGAGTTCGACAGTGTAAAATTGCAAAGAGTTTGAACATATCATCATCTACAGTGCATAATATCATCAAAAGATTCAGAGAATCTGGAAGAATCTCTGTGCGTAAGGGTCAAGGCCGGAAAACCATACTGGGTGCCCGTGATCTTCGGGCCCTTAGACAGCACTGCATCACATACAGGCATGCTTCTGTATTGGAAATCACAAAATGGGCTCAGGAATATTTCCAGAGAACATTATCTGTGAACACAATTCACCATGCCATCCGCCGTTGCCAGCTAAAACTCTATAGTTCAAAGAAGAAGCCGTATCTAAACATGATCCAGAAGCGCAGACGTCTTCTCTGGGCCAAGGCTCATTTAAAATGGACTGTGGCAAAGTGGAAAACTGTTCTGTGGTCAGACGAATCAAAATTTGAAGTTCTTTATGGAAATCAGGGACGCCGTGTCATTCGGACTAAAGAGGAGAAGGACGACCCAAGTTGTTATCAGCGCTCAGTTCAGAAGCCTGCATCTCTGATGGTATGGGGTTGCATTAGTGCGTGTAGCATGGGCACCTTACACATCTGGAAAGACACCATCAATGCTGAAAGGCATATCTAGGTTCTAGAGCAACATATGCTCCCATCCAGACGACGTCTCTTTCAGGGAAGACCTTGCATTTTCCAACATGACAATGCCAAACCACATACTGCATCATTTACAGCATCATAGCTGTGTAGAAGAAGGGTCCGGGTACTGAACTGGCCAGCCTGCAGTCCAGATCTTTCACCCATAGAAAACATTTGGCGCATCATAAAACGGAATATACGACAAAAAAGACCTAAGACAGTTGAGCAACTAGAATCCTACATTAAACAAGAATGGGTTAACATTCCTATCCCTAAACTTGAGCAACTTGTCTCCTCAGTCCCCAGACGTTTACAGACTGTTGTAAAGAGAAAAGGGGATGTCTCACAGTGGTAAACATGGCCTTGTCCCAACTTTTTTGAGATGTGTTGTTGTCATGAAATTTAAAATCACCTAATTTTTCTCTTTAAATGATACATTTTCTCAGTTTAAACATTTGATATGTCATCTATGTTCTATTCTGAATAAAATATGGAATTTTGAAACTTCCACATCATTGCATTCCGTTTTTATTTACAATTTGTACTTTGTCCCAACTTTTTTGGAATCGGGGTTGTAATTAATTTGATCATTTTTGATTATTGGTTGATAATAGATAAATGATTAGGATGCAGTTCATATTATTGTGTGTGTGTGCTAGTTAATTCTATGGAATCCATTGATCTAGAGCTTTTGCTACCAGAAATATATTTTCATTTTCGTGATTGTCAGAATGACTGATGGAAGATGCTACATTACCAGGCACGGTACTGTTTCAGATGCCATATAACATATTGTCTTTCTGCTCATTTACTCAGTGCCTCTTCTATATTATTGTTTCCTCTTGGATAGAGGTCAATAAAAACAATGCAGACTTTCCACCATGGAAAATGAAAATGGTCTCTGAGTATTTCTAAATATCAACACAAAGAATTACTTTGAAAAGTGCACATAATTTCCCTGAATAATCCCTAGTCATACTGATAATACTCTGAGGGAAAAGTGAATTCCAGTCTTTTAAAACTATGGGTTTTAATTCCTACATACAATAGGCTACAGAAGTAAATTTTATGTCTTCATTCTACCACTGTTTCCAAGATATAATGTTTTGTTGCACAGCTCTATATTTAGTAAAAGACCAGTGTATTCACAGTGCATCAGAAATTAGCTTCAAGATATTAGCATGCATTTCTAAAATAAATTAGTATTAAGTGATGCATGTAGATGGTTTGACAGTTTTCACATACAAAGCAAAATGGCATGAATTAATTTTTGATATGGTGGAAATCATCTTGATAATTGCTGCTCAAGATCATCATGCAGACATTAGTTTGTAAGTTCTTCTTCTTCATATTGCATACCTATTTGTTTGTTCACGTATATTTTAATTCCTTCTAGGTCATTAAACTTGCACATACTTTCAACAACATTTTATATTTAATAGGTTAAATATACTTGCTTACTTATCCTCTTCTTCCCTGGTGGGAAATAAGGCCCCGACACGGCGACGCCATTCTTGGCGATCCTTCGATACTTTTTGGGCTTCGCCCCATGTAAGGCCCATCTCTTCAAGCTCGGTCTGGACTGTTCTTTGCCAGGTTGTTTTGGGTCATCCAGGCCTATGCCTCCCATCAGGGGTCCACTGTAACGATGTCTTTGGTATGCGCCCCTGCTCCATTCTTAAAACATGTCCCAATCATTTCAGGGAATGGTGCTTAATTTCCAGTATGATGATGTAGCAGCCCGTGTATCTATAGAGTTCTTCATTTGACACTTTCTGCTGCCAAAAGATGCGGCATATCTTCCGTAAACACCCATTATAGAATGCACTGATCTTGTTCATATCTAACTTCACAACATGCCAGCACTCGGAGCCATAAAGGAGCACAGATTTGACATTACTATTGTAGAGTCTAAGCTTGGTCTTCAGGCTGTACTGCTTGGATTTCCAGATAGGCTGGAGTCGTGCAAAGGCTCCACGGGCCTTGGATAATCTAGATTGAATTTCTTTTGTGGCTCCATTGTCCCTGCTAATGAGACTACCCAGATACGTGAAATCCTCTACAAAGTCCAGTGGTTGACCATTGACAGTGATAGGTGTAGTGTTGGACGAGTTGATGTGCATGACTTTCGTCTTGGTGGTGTTGATGTTAAGACCAGTTTGCTTGGAAAATTTGTCGAATCTGTCAGTTTTCTCTTGTAGGTGATCTTTCCTGGAAGAAAGGGCTTATGTAAATGAAAAATAAGCTAAATATGATTCATTGTTATAATTTAATGTGATATAACTTTGGTAAATTTAATATCAATTTGGTAGTGATGTTTGTAAATATCTCTATTATGTAAGGAATAAAATGCAGTAGCATGTGTTGTTATGGGAAAATAATCAATGATGGACAGGTGTGTTGCATCTGAAAGCAAAGTTACTGGTACTGTGGCAAGGTTTTTCTTCTTATGTAATAATTTGCAAATCTTTGCATTGTTTTGTTTTATTTATTCCATTCCACAATAATTTACCAACTTTTTTTCTTTTATTCATTAAAGAACTTTGTAGATGTTATCCATATATAGTTTATTGTTGTGGAACATCTACAAGACAAGTTAGCTCACTATAACAGCTAATAGCCCCCCCCCCAAAAAAAAAAAATCTCATGTTTTGTTTGGTCAACTTCATTTCATTTTTTAAATACACATCCATTCCTGCATTTCAGGCCTGAAACACAGTCCAACACAATTTGGAATGTGGGCAATTTAGGGCTAGTAATGAGGTAAGACAATTAAATAATGATGTGATTTGAAAGAGGCGATACCAACAGGTGATTCTAATCATGATTTGGTACAAAACCAGTATTCAGTAAAGGCCTAGTCTTGGAGAAGCAAAGATGAGCCAAGGATCTCCAGTTTGTCAACAAATGTGTGAAACATTATTGAAATGTTTTAAAAATAATGTTCCACAAAGAAAGATGCAAAGGGATTTGGATATGGGGTGTAATATCATTAAAGGATTCAAGGAATCTGGAGGAATTAGTGTGTAAAGGGCAAGGGCAAAGCATAAACTGAACACCTGTAACCTCCGAGCCCTCAGATGGCACTGCCTAAAGAACCGTCATTCATCTATAACTGATATAACCACTTGATATAAGGCTTGGGATTACTTCAGCAAACCTTTGTCAAGTATGACAATACATTGTTGCATCCACACATGCCAGTTAAAACTTTACTGTGCAAAAAGGAGGCCCATATGTTAATTGTGTCCAAAAGTGCTATCAACTTCTCTGGGCTCGGAGGCATTTGGCCCTGCAGATGACAGTCACACAGTGGAAATGTCTATTATGGTCAGATGAATCAGTATTCCAGGTCTTTCTTTCTTTCTTTCTTTCTTTCTTTCTTTCTTTCTTTCTTTCTTTCTTTCCTTCCTTCCTTCCTTCCTTCCTTCCTTCCTTCTTTCTTTCTTTTTTTTTTTTTGATGTGGACACCAGGTGTCCCTACTAAAGATGAAAAGGACCATCCAGACTGTTACCAGCAACAAGTCCAAAAGCCAGGCTCTGTCATGGTATGAGGTTTTGTCAGTGTCCTTGGCAAAGGTAACTTACACTTCTGTGATGGCAGTATTAATGCAGAAAAGTACATTGAGATTTTGGAGCAACATATGCTGCCTTCAACATGACATCTTTTCCAGGGATATTTCAAAAAGACAGTGCAAAACCGCATTCTGTACACATTACAAAGGCATGGCTGCAGATGAAGATTATTGATTGATTCTTTGTCATTGCACATTACTATACAACGAAACATTGTTTGAGGGCTCAGATCACAGCAGCATATCAATAAATAAAAATTATATATAATATATATAAACCTTTTAAAAGCAGCATAATGGCATATAAGCAGTAGTATAAATTGTAGTATGTAATTACTTAATGTAGACAAACACAGTAACGTGCAGAGTGTTAGTCCAAGTCCGGATCAGGCCTCCAGCAGAGCTTTTACAGCCCTGGGGAAGAAGCTATTTTGGTGTCTTGCTGTTTGTGACTTTATGACCCTAAGCCTTCCAGAGGGAAGGGTGTCAAAGAGACATTGTCCGGGGTGAGTGCAGTCAGTCCTAATCTTTGTGACTCTGTTTCTCAGCCTGGCAGAGTAGATCTGTTCCAGGGGTTGGAGAGGGGTACCAATGATTTTAGATGCAGACCTGATGATCCGCTGCAGATCTTTCCTCTCCTCTGAGGTGCAGCTGGAGAACCACACTATGCATCCATAGCTCAGAACACTTTGTATGGTGCACTTGTAGAAGTTGGTGAGGAGCTTCTGTGACAGCCCAGTTTTCCTCAGGGATTGCAGGAAGAAGAGTCTCTGCTGGGCTTTCTTCACCACCTCTCTGGTGTTCATTCCCCATGTCAGGTCCTCTGAGAGGTGAACACTAAGGTACTTGAAGCTCCCCACCTGTTCCACCTCCTCTCCAGAGATCACCAGGCTGGCATTTGTTTTATCCAGTCATCCCCAATAGAGAACATATGGAGAAATTTGAAATGAAAAAATGAGAAGATTGCACACCTTCAGACCTGTTTGAAGGAAAACTGTGACAAAATAACACCTGAAATGCTTCATCACTTGGTGTCTCCAATCCCTAAATATCTTTTAAGTGTTGTGAGAAGGAATGGCAACATTTTAAAGTGGTAAATGCTTTACTGTCCCAACTGTTTTGACATCTGTTGCAAGAAACAGAATAGAAATACAGTAAGTGTTCATTTTGTGGGGAAAAAAAAGGATTTGGGGTTATAAATAAATGTCTTCTCACAGAAAACATCACTATATATAATATATATACATATATATGAGATGGACTCTCCCGTCAATTTCGACGTATGAGTGTCAAGACCATTCTACGCTGAGGTTGGGCGTTGGACCCTCAAAGTTTGCTGCTTCTTTGTGACAATGCTGCTTGTGGGCAGTGAGGCCTGCTTTCGACTTACACACTTTGTGACACGGGGCATAACACAGGATTGGTGCTCTCTGAGGCAGGAATTGTAGCTTGAGTTTTCATTCTGGATCTTAGCTTCCGCAAATGTTTAATGCGTGCCTCCTCATGTTCTTGGATGCCTATACGAACTGTAGTTCTCCAATTTTTTTTGGTCCTTTGCTGCCAACTCAAAACAAGATGGAGGGATTTTGCAGGCTTTGAGATTGTTTTTAAGCTTGTCCTTGAAACGCAGCAGTGGACCTTGTGTTCTAGAACCACCAGCTAATTGACTGTGTACATAAGACATTTGGGGGCTCGATTGTCACTCATTCTGATCACATGACCAGCCCATCTCAGTTGACTTTGCATTAGAAACGTTTCTATGCCACCTATGTTGCATTTCTTGACAATCTCAGGATTGGATACGTTGTCTTCCCATGTGTAACCACATATGGTTCTGAGTGATTGTTTATGGAAGGCATCAAGCTTTTTGATCTGAGAGCGATAGGGAGTCCATGACTCAGATCCGTACAGAAGGGTGGTGATAACAGCAGCACGATAAACACTGATCTTGGCTTCTAAGGAGATCCCATGCTGACTCCAGAGGCAATGCCATAGCCCTCCAAAAGCAGTAGTAGCTTTGGCTATGTGGTTGGAAATTTCACTTTCCAGGGAAGCATTGTAGCTTATTTGGCTGCCTAAGTATGTGAAGGTCTTGCTGTATTTCAAATCCTTTCCATCTACCTGTATTGCAGTGTGGGTGCAATCAGTTAATTATTGAAATTAAGTGATCAATCTCGTTAAATCAGTCTCATTAAATTTTGAAGGTCAATTATTAAAATGAATCAATCTCATTGAATCGTTTACTTTGACTCGTTTGAATTGAATCATACCATAGAATCAGTCTCATTCAGTGAATCATTCAATGAATCGTTTAGTGAATCATTTAGTGAATCGTTCAATGAATCATTTAGTGAATCGTTCAATGAATCATTTAGTGAATCGTTCAATGAATCATTTAGTGAATCATTTAGTGAATCGTTCAATGAATCATTCAGTGAATCATTTAGTGAATCATACCATTAATCCTGGTGCTTAATAATAAATTACCAAACAGCTAAATTATGGTACATTTCCAAATTATTAAGATCACTTACCATATTATATCTTTTTTTGCACCCTTTTTGAATTCTTTGAGAAGATTGGGGACTTCAGATATTGTTGTTCACAAATAAACAGTTTGTTTAATAAATGAATTTATTATACAAAGATAAAAAGATAAAAATAATAAATCAATATATACAAGCAGTGAGGTGTGTGTGTGTGTGTGTGTGTAGGACTTAACCATGTGTTTAGCCTCGTGTAGCTAACTACACGTGGTGGAGGCCTAGCTTGTTGGTAGCTAAACAAAAGAATGTTATCTAAACAGAACAAAGGATTAGCTCTGTGTTTAGCCTCGTGTAGCTAACTACACGTGGTGGAGGCCTAGATTAGCCTTGTGTTGCTAGTGTGTTTGTGAAAGGCCCTATGGCCTAGCTAAAGTGTGTTTGTTAGGCCTGGTGAGGCCTACTGAGCACGTGTGGCTAAAGACAAAGGGAAGCTATCTAAAGTGTATCAGGCCTGGTCAGGCCTGGTGAGCACGTGTTCTCAGTAACAAAAAGATTCCACACTCATAACATTACCAAACTCACTGAAACCTTGATAAGGTCAAAATGTATGATAAAGAAATTAGTGTTAGTCAGAATAAGAGAGAGAGAGAGAGAGAGAGAAGCATGCGCAGCCTATCTATTAAACAATTGAGAGAACATAGAACAAAATAAATCAACACGCTGCGTGTCTAACAGTGTAACAGATAAACCTGGGTTTAAATTCACACTATTTCAAATAAAAGCAAATTCCTAAGACTATCCTAATTATGCCCAAATGCCAAAATCTTACTTAATCCTGCCTTTAGCAAGATATGAAGAACTATTCGCCGGTGTAGTCTCGGGCCTCGCCGTGGGAGCACGTGAGCCGCTCGTGATGGAGGCGCAGAAAACTTTCGGGTCCAGTGGAGCACTTGGGTGGTTCCCGTGGAAAGCAGAGGATTCTTGGTCCGAACCTCAGCGTTCGTGAGGAAAAGTCTCTGATCAGAATAAGATGCACAGCGCTTTTGAGTTAAAAAGGATTCAATCGCTTCTTAACTTTTGACTGCCTGGGCTGCAGTCGTGACATCACTTCTAATGCAAGTAAACCGGTTGTAACTCAGGTTGAGTTTAAAGATCGCGCGACTCTAGAGTTTACCTTTGCCAAGGGTAAGAAGCAAAATCGCGCTGAGTGATGGATCTTGCAAGAAAGAAGACGTCTTTTTGGGGTGGAGAGCGCCTCTTTATACATCCAGATCCATCGGAAGCCAGACGTGAGAGACAAAGATGGAAGCGTTGTCCCATTGTTTTATGCGTGCATGTTGGACTGACGTAGATGATCCCGCCCACGCGTGACGTAGGTCACACGGAAGTGGACTGGGAATTGTAGTTCTGACACAAGATGGCGGCATGATACCTACAGTCCCCCTTTTGGTCTCAGGGGTATGACGGAGTCGTAGCACTGAGAGCACCGTATCGTATCATCGCCGTGTCCATAGTCCTTGAGGTAGACTTGTCCTGTGCAGTCCATGGTGTCCTGTGAAGACTGTAAACTTGTGAGTTCCAGTAAGACAGTTGGAGACAGAGGCATTTTGGGCATAATATAATCACTATGGGCATTTTGGGCATATAATCATTATCTAACTAACTAGATCAAAACCACATCAAAAAAATTAAACATGGAACATGAAACATGTAGTGTTCAATTTCTTATGCATAAAAAAAAAACAAGAAAAGAGAAGAAATGAAGGAAGGAAAGAAGTATTAGTGTTTGGGTTGGCAAACCTAATCTTCTGGGAAGGTGATAGCAGTGGGGGGTCTGGCTAGAAAGCGTGCGCTACTGCGGCTAGCTGTCGGGGACACAGACCATCTTATCTAGCTAGGTGTGTAGTGTTATGTATGGGTTGCCTGGGCAGACCCAGTGGATGTCTTTAGTGGGGGTGCACATCTCTAAGTTTTGTGGATTCACAAAAGTGAGGATAGCACTGCCAAGACTCTATGCCAGGTGTATTTGCGATGAATACACACTAGTAATAATAACGGATTTTAGTATTTTATCTACCATGTTATACTGAAGGGTTACTTCATTGTGTTGGTGAAGTCTGACCGGGAATGTTAGTGTACGCTTATGGTTGAGTGATGCGTACAAGCTAGGTGGACATGATGGGCCTAGCTGTCGTCCACCCCCTTTTGGAGTGAGGACTGTTCAAAAGGTTTGATTTGATTATCATGGAAATCGATATGAAAGCGTTTGATTAGGCCTAGATGTCCTAATGTGATACGCGACGGGGAACGGTTTTCCCACGATCGAAAGGTCTCGACCAGGGTGGTAGGAACTTCTCTGAGATTCGGGCGTAGTAGGCTTTGTGTCCTTCTACTCTCGAATCGAGATTCTTTTGGGCACCTGTAAAGGTTGACTGTAGGTGGCATCGTAGGTCGGCGACATGTTGATGTGCGGTGTATGCCATCGCGACACTCATGGCCTCTGGTTTGTATAGGAGATGCGGGGGAAGAACCGACTCTCGCCCAGTCATCATCCCAAAGGGTGTGACTTCAATGGCGCAATGAGGGGTGGACCGAATGGCCCTTAGCACCAAGGGAAGTTTCACGTCCCAAATTTTACCATGGTTTGTGATATACTCTCGCAGCATGTTCACAACGGTTTGAATGGCTCGTTCAGCCTGACCAGAGAATTGAGGGTGGTACGCGATATGGAATTTCGCCTTGACGCCTAACATGTTCCACAGCGCAGCCATTACACCAGCGGTGAAATGGGTGTCTGTGTCTGAGTCGATGGATAGAGGGAGATTTTTGAAAGAGTTGTGGCCACTAGGGGGAATCGCGATGTCGGGTGTTTCGACACCGGACTTGGTGTGCAAAGACATGAACTGAAGTTCATCAGAAATTTGATCTTACGTGGCACTCGGTTGATCGGTGTTCGCACTAATCTCGTCACAACGGTTTTGTGCATATTTTGTGGGATCCAACGACTGTGGTGTTTTGTGTGAAGCTGACTAAGTTTATGTCGCAGGGCTTGGTTGGGATTGGGTCGCCTTGTGAGAGCCGTGTGTCTGAGAAATGGTGGTGAAGACTTTAGCCCACGTGAGAGGTGCGTTTTGTGTGTTTGCCTTCGCCACCAGGGGGGGCCCTACATCCTGACCCTCGCCTGCTGTTTCAGAGGGATCTTCTTCCCCCTTTCACGAGATATACCCGTGGTTCCTGGCCTAGTCATGCCAGCAAATAGCTTTTTGCCATTTTTCTTGGGCTCTTTTGTTTTCTCTGTTGAGGGGTCTGACGTCTCCTGTAACAGTTCTTTAATCTCAGCCAACTGGGCTTTTAAAGAGTCCAGCTCTGAGTGGAACTCACCAGGTTGGTCTGAGTCACTGTGTTGGTCATCTCTACCCTTGCGTTTAGAGCTATGGTCGGAACGCTTCTGCCGTTTCTGGTCAGAGCGGGGATGACGGTTTTGCTGCCAACCGTTTTGTTCCCTATGACCCTTTTCATGTGATGGGTAATTGCCATAGTCACTGTGGACTCGCCCTCGGTCCCTCCTGGCCTTAACTTGTCGATTTTTCCACTCACCCTTGTGATGGCTCGGCAAGGATCGGGCTGGACCGGAATTTTTCCAGGTGGGTCCCCCTTTTGGAGCTTCGCCTCCTTCTAAGGTTAGTGGGGGCCCATTTGCATCCTGGAGCCTAAGGACTCTGGGGTCATCATCGTTTCCGTTTGCGGTTTTGACGATGGTCTCCCAGGTCATTTGGGCTAGTCGCCTAATTTCCCTCATCGAATAGTGACCTTGTCGACACGTCAGTGTGACATGGGTTCGCACGCTTGGGTGGAGGTTATGTAAGAAGAGAGATATGAAACCTCTATCTTCTTCCAACCCTGGTGCGCTACTACCTTGGAAATAGGCAGTACGTAGCCGTCTGTAATATTCACGAGGCGCCTCAGACCGTTTTTGTTTGACTTGTAATGCACACAATATCGCGGAGGTTTCGTCCGTGTATGGCGCATATTCTTCCCTCATGTAATTGCGAAGTTTCGAATAACTATCGCGAATGTTTGGGGGTAGTGTCTCTAAAAAGGCACGAACGCTACTACTGGAGGTCTTCCAGATTAGTCTAAGTTTTTCACGTGTTGTGGCGTTCGGCAGGTCCATCAGGCATCGATCAATTTCTCGTAAATAGTTATTTACATTAGTTCTTTGATTGTCGGGATCGAATTGTTCGACATCTTTGGCAAGTAGGTCAATTTGCCGTAGGCGGAGGGCTTCGTGCGCGTCCTTACGCGACTTCCTTTGCTCTCCTGAGTACTCACTGTCTGAGCTACTCTGGAATCGCTCCCGCTTCGCACGAGATGCGTGGTCTGATTCATCTGGAGATGGATCAGGGAGACTGAAGCGCACTGACCTAGGTGTGCTACGGGCCTGGGCTCGGGATGAGCGCAGGGCGGCTCCATCCTGGCTAGACGACGACGACAGAGTCGTGTAGCGAGTTGATGGAGTTTGGCGGGATGTCTGGTTCTTGACCAGATCATTTACGGTGTCCGGTTCGGACGCCTCTTCCCGCTCTGAGCTTTGGCGCATTGTTGGGGGTCTTTCACGCCCCTCGCGCTGCTCTTGGGGGGTCTGCTCCTGGGCAGCCCTCTTAGCAACCATTTCGGCTTTCTCTAGCCGTTTGGTGCAATCATCAAGGGAGGTCTTCAAGAGCTCACACTCCCTATGTAAATCATTATTATCGGCTGTCAGCTTGGCGTTGCTGGTGGTCAGCCTTTCAACCTCTCCACGAAGGCATCTGATTTTGTTAGGGTTTTGCTGGGATTCGAACCTGGTTCGTTGGTGTGATAATCCAGCAAACCCCCACTAGGCCACCAGGGGGATGACTCAAATGCAGAGGCGTGAGGCGGAAGTAGAAAAAGAATCAAAAGGTTTATTTAAACTATATACACTATATACAGGGCAAAACAAAAGACAAAAAAAAACTAAAGAGTATAATCCAAAAGAAAAGCAAAGTGCAAAAATACAAAAGCTAAGAAGATCAAAAAACACAGTACAAAGGAAACTGGAGATAAACATAACAGCACAAAGACTCCGTGACAAGAGGACTGAACTCAGGGGTATAAATACACAAACTAATTAAGGACACAGGTGAAGATAATTAGGCAATTAACACAAACACAAAAACACAGGAACAGTGGCGGCCTCTAGAGGCCAAAATAAACATGACATGAAAAGGAAATAACAGCGGCCTCTAGAGGCCAAAACAGTCCTAGTCCTAACAGGACCCCCCCCTCTAGGAGCGTCTCCTGACGTTCCCAGGGCGATCCGGATGGGCCGAATGGAAGTCCCGACATAGTTCTTTATCAAGGACATCCCGAGCAGGAACCCAGCAGCGCTCCTCAGGACCATAGCCCTCCCAGTCCACCAGATATTGTAACCCGCCGCGGACCCGGCGGGAGTCAAGCAGGCGATTCACAGTGAACACAGTCTGCCCCTGGAAGATGCGGGGGGGTGGGGGGTTCCTAGGGGCAGGGGCATACGTAGACGTCAGTACGGGCCGTAACAGGGAAACATGGAAAGTGGGGTTGATCCTCAGAGTCCGGGGCAACTGGAGCCGGTAGGAGACAGGGTTCACCCTGCGCACCACCTTGAAGGGGCCAATGTAGCGAGGAGCAAGCTTGCGGTTCTCCACCCGCAGTGGAAGGTCCTTAGTGGACAGCCAAACACGCTGCCCAGGGCGGAAAGCGTGTGCAGGTCTTCTATGGCGGTTGGCCTGAGTCTGGTTGGTTCTGGAGGTCTGTATGAGGGTCTTCCTGACCTTGCTCCAGGTCTTGCGACACCGTCTCACATATTGGTTGACCGAGGGCACCCCCGCGTCCTCCTCCTGGTCCGGGAACAGAGGTGGCTGGAACCCGAATTGGCACTGGAATGGCGACAGCTTGGTGGCCGATGACTGCAGGGTGTTGTGGGCGTACTCCGCCCATGGCAGCCAGGTGCTCCACGATGTCGGGTTATCCATAGCCAGGCCTCGCAGGGTGGTTTCCAGGTCCTGGTTGAGCCTCTCCGTCTGACCATTGGACTGTGGGTGAAACCCAGAGGAGAGGCTGGCAGTGGCTCCGATGACCTTGCAGAACCCGTGCCACACTCGGGAGGAGAACTGGGGCCCTCGGTCTGAGACGATGTCCTGTGGAAGACCAAAGACTCGGAAGACATGATTAAACAAAAGTTTCGCAGTTTCAAGAGCAGAGGGGAGTTTGCACAGTGGTATGAAGCGGCAGGCCTTGGAGAATCTGTCAACTAAGACCAAAATGACCGTGTTACCTTGTGACTCAGGGAGACCCGTGATAAAGTCGACTGCCACGTGGGACCAGGGACGCCGGGGAATGGTCAGAGGATGCAGGAGACCCTGGGGACGCTGTCGTGGGTTCTTGGTTCTGGTGCAAACCTCACAGGACAGGACAAATGACCTTACTTCCTTCTCCATGTTAGGCCACCAGAAGCGTCTTTTCAGGAAGTCCAGGGTCCTCCGAGCTCCCGGGTGGGCGGTGAGAGGGGAAGAGTGACCCCACTGGAGAACCTTGGCCCGGGCTTGATGTGGGACGTACAAGAGGCCTGGTGGCCCCGTCCCAGGACCGGGGTCCTGGCGTTGGGCTCGTCGGACAGCCTCCTCAATACCCCAGCGGACAGGGGCCACAATCCGGGACACAGGGATAATAGGCCCGACTTCATTCTCCCTGTTAGTGGCAGAGAACAGTCTGGACAGTGCGTCAGGTTTGGTGTTCTTGGAGCCGGGGCGGTATGAGAGGGTGAAGTCAAACCGACTGAAAAACAGGGCCCACCTAGCCTGTCGAGGGTTCAGTCTCTTGGCTTGCTGGAGGTACTCCAGGTTCTTGTGGTCAGTCCAAACCAGGAATGGATGTTGTGCTCCCTCCAGCCAGTGCCTCCACTCCTCAAGGGCCAGTTTGACCGCTAGCAGTTCTCGATCCCCCACATCGTACCGGGACTCAGCAGGACTCAGGCGGTGGGAGAAGTAAGCGCAGGGGTGCAGCTTTCCTTCCGAACGTTGAGAGAGCACCGCGCCGACACCACTGTCCGAGGCGTCCACCTCCACGATGAATGGTTGGGAGGTGTCCGGGAGAACCAGAATGGGTGCCGTGCAGAAGCGGTCCTTGAGGTCTTTGAACGCCTTTTCTGCCTGAGGAGACCAGCCATAAGATCCACCTGTCCCTTTGGTGAGGTCAGACATGGGTGCTGCCACAGAACTGAAGTTCCTGATGAACTTGCGGTAGAAGTTAGCGAATCCTAAGAACCGCTGAACCTCCTTAACGGACTTGGGAGTAGGCCAATCCCGGACGGCCAGGGTCTTGGCAGGGTCCATTTGGAGTTGGCCTGTCCGTACAATAAATCCCAGAAAGGAGACCTCGGGAACATGAAATTCGCATTTCTGGGCCTTGGCGAACAGATTGTTCTGTAGCAGCCTCTGGAGAACCTGGCGGACATGGTGGCGGTGCTCCTGCACGGTCTTGGAAAAGATAAGGATGTCGTCGAGGTAGACAAAAACGTATAGGTTAATCATGTCCCTTAAGACGTCGTTGATTAGGGCCTGAAAAACAGCTGGTGCGTTGGTGAGTCCGAAGGGCATCACCTGGTATTCGTAGTGCCCAGACGGGGTGTTAAAGGCAGTCTTCCACTCGTCTCCCTGTCGGATACGGATGAGGTGGTATGCGTTCCGTAGGTCCAACTTGGTGAAGACGGTGGCGCCTTGGAGCAGGTCGAAAGCTGTGGACATCAGCGGAAGGGGATATCGGTTGCGCACAGTGATCTTATTCAGGCCCCTGTAATCAATACATGGTCGGAGCCCCCCATCCTTCTTGCCGACAAAGAAGAAGCCGGCTCCAGCAGGTGAAGTGGAGGGTCGAATAAACCCAGAGACCAGGGCATCTTTGAGGTATTCCTCCATGGCCTTGCGTTCTGGCTGAGAGAGTGAAAACAGTCTGCCACGAGGAGGGGTAGTCCCAGGGAGCAAGTCGATGGCACAGTCGTAGGCCCGGTGCGGAGGAAGAACGGCGGCCCTGCTCTTGCTGAATACCTCCTTGAGATCCCAGTACTCTGTGGGAACTTGAGATAACTCGGTGAGATCAGGGGGCTCGGCAGGAGACACAGGAGAGCTAGAGAGCAGACAAGAGGCATGGCATGCAGGGCCCCATTCCACAACCTGGCTTGTTACCCAGTCTATGCGAGGGTTGTGGCGAGTAAGCCAAGGAAGGCCTAGAATAACTGGGAACTCAGGTGAAGGAATCAGGTGCAGGGATATTTCTTCCTTGTGACCTTGAGACTGGAGGAAAACTGGAGAAGTAACTTGGGTGACTCTTCCATCACCTAACGCTTGGCCATCGAGGGCAGACACAGACAGTGGGACTTCAAGAGGTGCAGTCGGAATATTGATGCTTTGGGCGAAGTGAATATCCATAAAGTTCCCAGCCGCCCCTGAGTCTATCAAAGCTTGACAAGAGTGGACAGACTCACCCCAGGAGATGGAGACCGGGATGTAGATTCCTTGGCCAGGGAGTCCGGGAGAGAGGGTAGGCCCCGTCACAACCCTCCCTCGGCTGGACGGGGCGGTCCTTTTCCCAAGAGTTCGGGACATGATGCTCGGAAGTGACCAGGCTTGCCACAGTAGATGCAGCACTTGTCCCTCCTTCTGCGCTCCCTCTCAGATGCGGAGAGGCGAGTACGACCCACTTGCATGGGTTCTGGACAGTCACTGAAGGAGGTAGACGGTCTCCAGGTAGAGGTAGGGAGGCTGGGGGGGCTCAAGGCTTGGTGGCGTTCTCTCATCCTGTTGTCCAGACGAATAGCATGTGAGATGAGGGTTTCGAGGTCACTTGGGCATCCAATAGAGGCCAGACCGTCCTTGATGGGGTCAGACAGACCATGGTGGAAGGCTGACACCAGGGCAGTCTCGTTCCATCCACTTACTGCTGCGAGTGTTCGGAACGAGATGGCGTAATCTGCGACGCTTCCTCCTTGCCGGATGGACATGAGCTTTCGGGCTGCGTCGGTACTGATGTCTGCCTGATCGAAGACCCGAAGCATCTCTTCAGAAAACAGCTGGAAATCAAAGCACTCAGGTCCCTGTCTTTGCCAGATAGCAGTAGCCCAGGCTCGCGCCTTACCAGCTAATAAGGTGATCACAAAGGCAATCTTGCGGCGATCCGTAGTGTAGGTGGTAGGCTGAAGCTCAAAGGTGAGTTGACACTGGGTAAGGAACTCTCGGCACTCACTGTGCTTGCCGTCATACCTCTGTGGTGCAGGAAGGCTGGGTTCGCGAGGTGAAGAAGGCAGCATTGCAGGAGGCACTGGAGCAGGAGTGGGAGCTGGATCAGGAGCAGGAACTGGATCAGGAGCAGGAGATGCAGGCAGAGATGTCAGCTGTGCCAGGGTTTTCCCAATTTGCTGAAGCAGTTCCTCGTGGCGAGCGAGGGCCTCACGTTGGCTGGTGAGCGTACGTCCATGAGCGTCCATGGTCGCTCCGAAGCGTGTCAAAGCTGCCATAATTCCCTGAAGGTTGGCCGGGTAGACAGTTGAAGCAGCCTCTGCTGAGTCGGTCATGACGGAGTCTTTCTGTTAGGGTTTTGCTGGGATTCGAACCTGGTTCGTTGGTGTGATAATCCAGCAAACCCCCACTAGGCCACCAGGGGGATGACTCAAATGCAGAGGCGTGAGGCGGAAGTAGAAAAAGAATCAAAAGGTTTATTTAAACTATATACACTATATACAGGGCAAAACAAAAGACAAAAAAAAACCAAAGAGTATAATCCAAAAGAAAAGCAAAGTGCAAAAATACAAAAGCTAAGAAGATCAAAAAACACAGTACAAAGGAAACTGGAGATAAACATAACAGCACAAAGACTCCGTGACAAGAGGACTGAACTCAGGGGTATAAATAGACAAACTAATTAAGGACACAGGTGAAGATAATTAGGCAATTAACACAAACACAAAAACACAGGAACAGTGGCGGCCTCTAGAGGCCAAAATAAACATGACATGAAAAGGAAATAACAGCGGCCTCTAGAGGCCAAAACAGTCCTAGTCCTAACAGATTTCTGAATCAGCATTTTGGAAGTATGATAGAAATAGCTTACCTAGTGCCGCTTGGACACTAATAGTTGTTCTTTTTGAATCTCTCATATGTTTGTTTGAGTTATCTAAGTTGTTTTGGCATTCACTCTCACTCGTGCTCTTAATGTTTGCCTTTTCGGAAGCAGAGCAGTGAATGAGGTCTGCAATGACCTCAAGAAGAGACACGTCTTGAGCGTTGTCTTCCATTTTTGAGACATGAGGGGATGCTATTTTACTTAGGCTGGATGCTAGATAATTAATCAAGTTAATTATTGATTTTATCATTATTAATTAACTATGTAATTAATTAATAAGGTTTATTTGGAAATGCTCTCTTATCCTAAGTTGAATAGGTTATGAGTATTGGTGATATGGTTATCACACGACTGTTAACTGTTTTAACACACCTGGGGATATACCTTAGCAGTTGCTGAATTAAACTGATAGGTTATTTGTTGTTGAACAATATTCCAGAAGTCAACAAACCAATCTCTCCTCACACGGGGCACCAATTTAACTGTGGGTGCAATCAGTTAATTATTGAAATTAAGTGATCAATCTCATTAAATCAGTCTCATTAAATTTTGAAGGTCAATTATTAAAATGAATCAATCCCATTGAATCGTTTACTTTGACTCGTTTGAATTGAATCATACCATAGAATCAGTCTCATTCAGTGAATCATTCAATGAATCGTTTAGTGAATCATTTAGTGAATTGTTCAATGAATCATTTAGTGAATCGTTCAATGAATCATTTAGTGAATCATTTAGTGAATCGTTCAATGAATCATTCAGTGAATCATTTAGTGAATCATACCATTAATCCTGGTGCTTAATAATAAATTACCAAACAGCTAAATTATGGTACATTTCCAAATTATTAAGATCACTTACCATATTATATCTTTTTTTGCACCCTTTTTGAATTCTTTGAGAAGATTGGGGACTTCAGATATTGTTGTTCACAAATAAACAGTTTGTTTAATAAATGAATTTATTATACAAAGATAAAAAGATAAAAATAATAAATCAATATATACAAGCAGTGAGGTGTGTGTGTGTGTGTGTGTGTAGGACTTAACCATGTGTTTAGCCTCGTGTAGCTAACTACACGTGGTGGAGGCCTAGCTTGTTGGTAGCTAAACAAAAGAATGTTATCTAAACAGAACAAAGGATTAGCTCTGTGTTTAGCCTCGTGTAGCTAACTACATGTGGTGGAGGCCTAGATTAGCCTTGTGTTGCTAGTGTGTTTGTGAAAGGCCCTATGGCCTAGCTAAAGTGTGTTTGTTAGGCCTGGTGAGGCCTACTGAGCACGTGTGGCTAAAGACAAAGGGAAGCTATCTAAAGTGTATCAGGCCTGGTCAGGCCTGGTGAGCACGTGTTCTCAGTAACAAAAAGATTCCACACTCATAACATTACCAAACTCACTGAAACCTTGATAAGGTCAAAATGTATGATAAAGAAATTAGTGTTAGTCAGAATAAGAGAGAGAGAGAGAGAGAGAAGCATGCACAGCCTATCTATTAAACAATTGAGAGAACATAGAACAAAATAAATCAACACGCTGCGTGTCTAACAGTGTAACAGATAAACCTGGGTTTAAATTCACACTATTTCAAATAAAAGCAAATTCCTAAGACTATCCTAATTATGCCCAAATGCCAAAATCTTACTTAATCCTGCCTTTAGCAAGATATGAAGAACTATTCGCCGGTGTAGTCTCGGGCCTCGCCGTGGGAGCACGTGAGCCGCTCGTGATGGAGGCGCAGAAAACTTTCGGGTCCAGCGGAGCACTTGGGTGGTTCCCGTGGAAAGCAGAGGATTCTTGGTCCGAACCTCAGCGTTCGTGAGGAAAAGTCTCTGATCAGAATAAGATGCACAGCGCTTTTGAGTTAAAAAGGATTCAATCGCTTCTTAACTTTTGACTGCCTGGGCTGCAGTCGTGACGTCACTTCTAATGCAAGTAAACCGGTTGTAACTCAGGTTGAGTTTAAAGATCGCGCGACTCTAGAGTTTACCTTTGCCAAGGGTAAGAAGCAAAATCGCGCTGAGTGATGGATCTTGCAAGAAAGAAGACGTCTTTTTGGGGTGGAGAGCGCCTCTTTATACATCCAGATCCATCGGAAGCCAGACGTGAGAGACAAAGATGGAAGCGTTGTCCCATTGTTTTATGCGTGCATGTTGGACTGACGTAGATGATCCCACCCACGCGTGACGTAGGTCACACGGAAGTGGACTGGGAATTGTAGTTCTGACACAAGATGGCGGCATGATACCTACAGCAGTACCAGGAAGGGTCTGAGCTGGTATAGGCTGTTTGACGCCTCTGATGGTTTTAGGAGTTGGTATACAGTAGGTTGATGCACTACCTCAGTTTTCTTAATACTGATTGTCAGCTCAAAAGCCTTGCTAGCAATTAAAAAAAACATGAACAAGTTTTTGGGCTTCCACAAGAGATGTTGCTACTAGGACTGCATCATCAGCAAAGAGGAGATCACGAATGAGAATGGTTCTCAAATTAGTCTTTGCCTTAAAATGGTTTTGATTAAAGATACCACCTGTGGTTCGAAATTCAAACCTAATGCCTGTTTCCTTATCCTTATATGCATACTGCAGCATCACAGAGAAGTACAATGCAAAAAGAACTGGCGCCACAACACAACCTTGCTTAGTACCATTGGAAATGCTAAAGTTATCTGATGAGTCGCCATCAGAGATGACAGATACCTGCATGCCATTGTGAAATGATGACACGATGCTTATCACTCTGTCAGGGATTCCAAGGTTTTTTTTTTTAGGACTTTCCACAAAGCTTCTCTATTTACCGAATCAAAGGCTTTGGTGAGGTCAATAAACACCATGAAGAGCTCTTGATTCTTTTCACAAACTTTTTCAGCAACTTGATGAAGTGAGATGATCATATCAATGGTACCATGACCAGAATGAAAACCACACTGTGATTTCAGGATAAATTTTGTCAACAAGGTGATAGATTATCCTATTCAGGATAACGCAAGCTAATATTTTACCAGCAATGCATAGCAGGGATATTCCACGATGGTTGTCACAGTATTTTTTTCTTCCCTTTCCTTTTGAATAGGTGGATTATGTTTGCATCCTTGAAATCTTGTGGAACATATCCTACACTCCAAATCTTCAAAAAAAAAAAAATTCATGAAGTTTTTGTGCAAGCTTGCTACCTCCATATTTGAATATCTCCGATGGAAGTCCATCTTTACCAGGGGCTTTATCAGCTGAAATTTGTTTGATGGCATCTTTGACTTCTGTTAGGCTTGGATCGCAGGCAAGTTGAGAGATTTCAGGTTGTGGTAGGATGGAGGCAAGTGCATTTTCATAAACGGTGGAGCTGGTGTTCAGAACATTTACAAAGTTTTCTTTCCAACGGGACAGTATGTCCTTTTTATCAGCTAAAAGAGTGCGCCCATCAGATGCAAGAACAGGGGATGTACCTTGTAGTGTTTTGAGTGACCTGATGGTGCCGCTATACTAGTGAGTTCTGTAAGAGTTGGAGATTAGTAATGCCTATTCAATGGGATCATATGTTGATTGCTTATGCCTGTTCGGCTGCCACCGATCTGCTCTCATTAAAAATAAGTTACTAGTTACCAGTAAGCTGTGCCTCCATGCATTTCTATGATAAAGTAGTAACAAACACAACAGTGGCGACGAGGATTGTATAGGCAGTGTCAATGTCTGTGACTGAATCACAAAACACGGACACTCTGTGACTTCGGGAAAGAAAAGTTTGGGAAATAGCCTACAGAACGGCTCTGGCATAAGTCCAGCTAACATGGCATACTACATAGGGAGGCTTGATGTATTCGATAGCTCCACGGAGGATTGGAACACTTATGTCGAACGTCTTGAACAGTTCTTTGCTGCCAACGAAGTAGCGGCGGATAAATATGTTCCTGTCTTGCTAAGTGCCATGGGAGGAAAAGCTTACAGCCTTCTCCGCAACTTAACAGCCCCAAATAAACCTGCCGACAAGACGTATGATGACATTGTGGAGGTAATGCGGGCACATTTATCGCCTAAACCGTTGCTAATTGCAGAACGTTATAGGTTTCATAAACGGAATCAAGCTAAGGAAGAAACCGTAGTGGCATACGTTGCCGAGCTAAAAAGACTGTCAGAACATTGTCAATTTGGGACTGGTTTAGATGACGCCTTACGCGACCGTTTAGTCTGTGGCATTCGTCATGAAGGAATTCAGAAAAGACTGTTGACGGAGGTGGATCTCACGTTCAAAAGGGCACTGGAAATTTCAGTGTCGATGGAAACGGCGGCAAAGGATGCGCTCGAACTTCAGGTTAGTGTGAAAACCGAAAATGTGAATCAGCTAGCCATGAAAGAAGCTACTCAAAGGCAGTCACAACAATGCTACAGGTGCGGTGGCTATCATTTATCATCTCAATGTAGGTTCAGAAATGAACAATGCAGGAAATGTGGGAAAACTGGACACATTCAGCGAGTTTGCCGCAGTGACAAAGCCAAGACTGACACCAAAGACAATCGTGGGGGCAACAGACGCGTGCATAATGTAACTGAAATATCTGATAGCGAAAGTGAGGATGCATTGGCCAGTCTGCAATTGCACAGCATACATGGAAGAGATAAACAAATGATTTGGCTTACTCCAAAAATAAATGGACAGGTGATAAAAATGGAACTGGACACCGGCTCAGCTGTTTCAGTAATATCAAAAAAAGACTATGAGACGCTTTTTGCCAAAACAAAGCTGAAACCAACGTCTGTCCTTCTCAAAACCTATACAGGAGAGAAAGTTGTTCCTGTTGGTGTGCAGTCTGTACAAGTGGAGTATAATGGTCAGAAAGAGGTGTTGGACCTGTATGTCCTAGAGAGAGGAAGCGCACCGCTCTGGGGATGTGAATGGCTGAGGAAGCTGAGGCTCGATTGGAGTGCCCTAAAAAGCCTGCATGGGTTGTCGAAAGCACCACAATCAACTGAGGCCAGGCTGGATCAGGTATTGGAAGAAGCTGCACCAGTGTTCAAAGAGGGAATCGGAACACTTCGGCACATCAAGGGGAAAATCACACTCAAAGATGGAGCCCAGGCAACATTTCATAAGGCATGCCCTGTCCCCTATGCCATACGGCCTGTAGTAGAGAAGGAACTTGACCGGCTAGAAGCCGATGGAATACTTTCCAGAGTCGACTGGAGTCCCTGGGCAACCCCGGTGGTTCCAGTTGTTAAGAAAAACGGCACAGTCAGGCTTTGTGGTGACTTTAAGGTCACGATTAACCCGGTGCTCCGGGCTGAACAATACCCACTACCAAGGATTGAGGATATTTTTGCGAAATTGTCTGGCGGACAGCGTTTTTCAAAGGTGGACTTAGCAGAAGCATACCTCCAGATGGAAATGGAGGAGGACTCGAAGATATTTTTGACCATCAATACCATCAAGGGTTTGTACCGCTACAATAGACTTGTGTTCGGAGTCGCTTCGGCACCAGCAATATGGCAACGGGCCATGGACCAGGTGTTACAAGGGGTACCAGGCACACAATGCTACCTTGATGACATCATTGTCACAGGAGCCACAGATACTGAGCACCTGGAGAACCTGAGACGGGTCCTGAAGAGGCTGGAAGACTATGGACTTCGGGCACGGAGAGACAAATGTGAGTTTCTCAAGTCCAGCGTCACGTATTGTGGACACACCATTGATGCGAATGGGCTACATAAGTGTCATGAGAAGGTCCAGGCAGTGTTAAAGGCCCCTCGACCCCAAGATGTTTCACAGTTGAGATCCTTTCTGGGGTTTGTGAACTATTATCACAGATTCTTGCCAAACTTGGCAATGGTGCTACATCCCCTGAATGAGCTCCTCCAAGCAGGATGGAAGTGGGTGTGGACCAGAGACTGTGAGCAGGCTTTCAAAGAAGCAAAGAAACTTGTGACATCAGATACAGTCCTGACCCACTACAACCCTTCTCTACCAGTTAGGCTAGCCTGCGATGCATCACCATACGGCATCGGGGCAGTAATGTCTCACATTATGGATGACTGCAGTGAACGGCCAATAGCTTTCGCATCTCGATCGCTAACCAAAGCAGAGAAAAACTATGCCCAGATTGACAAAGAGGCACTGAGTCTGGTGTGGGGCGTAAAAAGATTTAATCTGTATTTGTTTGGCAGAGAATTTACTCTCATTACTGACCATCAGCCACTCATGTCCATCTTCAGTCCTCAAAAAGGGGTTCCAATGACTGCCGCTGCCCGTATGCAACGCTGGGCATTGTTTCTTGGGGGACACCAGTACAAGATAGAGTTCTGAAGGACTGGGGACCACGCTAACGCAGACGGTCTGTCACGTTTGCCTGTGGAGGATATCAACAACAAACAGGATGACTGCAACGCAGTAGATATGTTCACCTTCAGCCAAATTGAAAGCCCACCCATCACAGCAGAAATGGTGCAGGCTGAGACTAGACGTGACAAGGCATTGTCTCAGGTTTACGCAGCCACACAAGCTGGCTGGACTGCAGTCCACAAAACCACCTTAGCTCCATTTTATCAGCGTAGAAATGAACTTACCTTGCAAGCCGGCTGTATCATGTGGGGGGTAAGAGTTATCATACCTAGTAGCCTCAGAAAACAGATTTTAGAAGAACTCCATTCTGGCCATCTGGGAGTGGTGAAAATGAAGGCGCTAGCAAGGAGCTTTATGTGGTGGCCCGGCATTGACCAAGATGTGGAGCGTGTAGCAATGCAATGCCCGGGCTGCCAACAGGTGCAAAACGAACCAGCACGTGCCCCACTTCACCAGTGGGAATGGCCTGCGTCTCCATGGCAACGCATTCATGTTGACTTTGCAGGACCTTTCATGGGCACAAACTTCCTAGTAGTGGTGGATGCATGCTCCAAATGGCCAGAAGTTTTCACTATGACCTCCACCACAACAAGTCAAACTATCACAGTGCTGAGGGATCTCTTTGCCAGAACTGGAGTTCCGGAACAACTAGTCAGTGATAACGGGCCCCAATTCACAAGTGAAGACTTCCAGACCTTTTTGAGGAGAAATGGGATCCGACACATCACCTCAGCCCCCTGGCACCCGGCAACCAATGGTCAGGCAGAAAGGTTCGTCCAGACTTTAAAACAAGCCCTCAGAGCAACGCAGAATGACAATATCACTCTCCACCATAAACTGAGTAACTTCTTGTTCGCCTACAGAAATGCTACACATGCCACTACCAACCAGACACCAGCCATGCTGTTCCTGGGGCGTCATCTTCGTTCCAGATTGGATCTACTCCAGCCAAATAGCAGACGCACTGTCCAAGACAGACAACTGCAACAGGCTCAGAGGGCCTGTGAAGGGAAACTGCGACACTTTGCTATTGGTCAGAGCGTATTGGCAAGGAGCTACAGAGGAGACCACAAATGGGTCCGGGCTATAGTAAAGGAACGACATGGCCCCCTGTCCTACACCGTCGAAGTAGCATCAGGCGTCATTTGGCGGCGTCATGTTGACCAGCTGAGAAAATCAGGACTGACTCCGGATGAAGACTTGTCTATGGTGTCCACTGCTGCTGAAACTGGAAGGCCGGCAACACCCCCAGAACCCTCTCCGTCAATGGACTGTCAGTCCACCTGTGATGTCCGCCTGTCAGTGGTGCCAGCTTCCCCTAACCCCAGTGTCCCTATGGGAAACCAGGCGGACGCACCCATCGATGAGAGACGTTACCCCACTCGTGTCCATAAGCCCCCTCAAAGACTGATAGCAGAATAATTATTTAGTTACTTACCTAATTCTAATTTCTAACATTGAACAGTGTTCATTGCAGTTGTTTTTGTGTTTTTTTTTTTTCCTGAAAACAAAGTGTGTAATGTTAAGAGTTAGCTGGTGATGCCATCACAAATATTAGTTTGTATCTAGGAGGGAGGAATTGTAGTGTTTTGAGTGACCTGATGGTGCCGCTATACTAGTGAGTTCTGTAAGAGTTGGAGATTAGTAATGCCTATTCAATGGGATCATATGTTGATTGCTTATGCTTGTTCGGCTGCCACCGATCTGCTCTCATTAAAAATAAGTTACTAGTTACCAGTAAGCTGTGCCTCCATGCATTTCTATGATAAAGTAGTAACAAACACAACATACCTGAACCCTTGGGTCCATAAACCTCTTTCAAACCATGGAAGAAAGCTTTAGAATCTTTCTTGTTTGTGGCATCTTGAAGCTCAGCAGCTTTTGCAGACCACCAGGTTTCTTTCATTCTCCTGAGAGTGCGTTGTACTTCTTGTTTATACTTCTTGTAATCAGTTTCCTTGGCTTTATACGTTTTATTATCCATCCATATTTTGTGAAGCTTGTGCATTCTTGCAATAAAACAGCTAGCTTCAGCATCGTTTTGATCAAACCAATCTTGGTGTTTTCTCCTCGGAAAACCTAGAACATCAAAAGAAACTGAATACAGCACGTCTCTTAAGGAATGCCAAGAGGTTTCAATGTCATTTGAGACTGCAACAGAATCGAGAACTTCATCAAGTTTACTTGCTAAGCATGATTTATTGGTGTCGGAAACATCAGCTGATAAAAGATGCGTCACCAATAACATCTGGTGACACTCTGAGGAAGACGACAGTCATACGTCGAAACATGTCAGGTAAACAAACCTAAAAAAGTAGATGTCTGATAAAAAAGAAAACTAACAATATTCAATATAAGACATAATGAACGTAATCGAAAGATTAAGTTATGGAGATAAAAGCATCAAGGAGTTTCGCCGCCTTGAAAGATTGACGCGAAAACGGGCACGATACAGAAACCACCTGAGATTCAATCTGCGCTGCTGGGATGAAGAAGTCGTACCGGCCAGCCTGAACATCAAGAATCCAATTCCAACCAGAAACGCGGAGAAGATGATCAGGAAAGTGCAGATGACTCTGGTAAAAGAACGGATACGGTGCACAACTGACAAACTCAATAATATCAACAGCGAACTACATAGGGAGATGGAAACTTTCAAACGCCGGTTTCCCCAGAACAAGGAAATGGAATTAGCAATACACGGACACTTGGCAGACATACACGAGCAGGAATTTACCAAGACAAAAACCCGACAAATCCGAAAACTGGACAAACTCATCGCACAGAAAAAGAAGGCAGAACCGTAGCATGCACACATCAACGAAAAATGGATCCACAACATGTCAAGGTACAAACTCTCACAAGCAGAACACAGTATACTAGGAAAAGGACTCAACTATGCTGTCACACCGCACAATATACCACACGATGAATTCATTCTGGCAACTGAATTAGCATGTGAGAAAATACAGGATCAGGCACAAAAAGCAGCACTAAGAAACGCAATAGCTGGTATATTGAAAACGGCCAAACCACCACCTAGCAACATCACGAAACAGGAAGCCAAAGCCATGAGAACATTAGCAAAAAATAAAGACATCACAATCCTCCCAGCAGATAAAGGCAGAACAGCAGTTATCATGGACACCAATGAATATGAACACAAAATGATGGAATTACTCAGTGACAATGCCTTCGAGATATTAAGAAAAGACCCAACAGAAGACAAGAAAAAGAAACTTAAAGCATTACTCAAACCGCTACTCGATGAAAATAAAATAGATAAACAGGCACATAATCATTTAGTACCCACAGCCAATGTCATCCCCAGGATTTACGGTACACCAAAAATACACAAACCAGGAACACCATTATGCCCCATAGTAGATAGCGTTGGTTCAGTGACATGCAACTTATCAAAAGCACTCACCGAAATAATTAAAGTCATTACTAGGACTCACAGACCAACACTGCAAAAACTCAAAACAACTGGCAGAAGAACTGAAAAGCATAAAAATGCAACAAGACGAAGTTTTCATTTCACACGATGTCATATCTCTTTTCACCAGAACACCCACGGAAGCCACCATACAGGTAGTACAAGACAAATTAAAAACAGATAGGACGCTCAAGAAACGCACAAACCTCACTGTACAAGACATTACGCAACTCCTTCAATTCATCACCACATCCACATACTTTCAGTTCAGGAACACAATTTACAGACAAAAGGAAGGTTTTGCCATGGGAGACCCACTATCAGCCATCATGTGCGGCTTTTTCATGGAAGACCTGGAGCAGAAAGCACTCACTACAATACCAGCGGAATACAGACCAACACTCTGGAAATGTTATGTGGATGACATATTGGAAAAAGTAAAGAGGGGATACACTCAACAACTTACCCACCATCTCAATACTATAGACAATACCGGCAATATAAAATTCACACATGAAGAGGAAACGGAGCAGTCAATAGCATTTTTGGACTTAAAAATACATCTCACAGAAGAGGGGGACATCAAAATAAAAGTACACAGGAAACCCACACACACCGACCAATATTTAAACTGGACTTCCGAGCACCCCATAATGCACAAAATATCTGTAGTTAGAACATTACATGAACGCGCAGCAATAATTACAGATGCACAGGACAAAGAACAGGAAGAACAACATGTACAACACGCACTGAAGGCATGTCAATATCCACAATGGGCAATATCTAAAGGGGCGGAACAGGTCAAAAACAATAAAACACAGAAGAAAGAGAAAAAACAAACCAACAAACAAGAACACAGGAGAGTAGTGACATTACCATACATCAGAGGAATAACAGAACGCATTCAAAGAGCAATGAGGAAATACAATAGACTGGTACCAAAATTCAGAATTGTGACACCCAAAGGCATTTTTGAGACAAGGTCGGCAAACAGTCTTATTTTGTCAATTTGGGTGTGCCGAATTCAAATCTGCAATATGCCGAGCTCTATCTGACCTCTGTTGACCTCTAGAGGTCATTGAACTTTGGGCCTGTAAACGTCTCAGCTGAACCCAGTTTCTCAGCTTTCTAAGGAATGAAATGTACTAAAATGATTAATGAAGTTAGCAAATGGCCTTGTTTGTTAAATGTTTGGGTGCTGAATTCATTTTTCATTTGTAAAATGACATATGACCTCTGATAACCTCAAGGTCATTAAACTTGGCCTATAGGCCTATGCATTTAACGGCATTTTTAAACTGACTTTACTCCCCCAAAAAGAATATGAACAGACAAAAAACAAATAGAAAGGAACAAATACAACATTAAATGCCAGTCCATGTACATGTGACTTACTTTACACAATGAGAATGCCTAGGCGATCACCTTACATAACATTGCATTACATTTAGCGGTTATTGTTTATACAAAGCTACTGAAAAAAGGACAGATTCAGCAACATACAAAATGTGGGGGCATACAGGGTATACAGGTTAATCAGGGTTAGTATATATGAGAGTTTTTTTCTTTGTTTTTTGTTTTGTTTTAAATGGGGTAAAGCCTTTACAAAAAACAAACAACAAAGAAAAAAACTCTCGTACTAACTCTGATTAGCCTGTATACCCTGTATGCCCCCACATTTTGTATGCTGCTGAATCTGTCCTTTTTTCAGTAGCTTTGTATAAACAATAACCGCTAAATGTAATGCAATGTTATGTAAGGTGATCGCCTAGGCATTCTCATTATGAAAAGTAAGTCACATGTACATGGACTGGCATTTAATGTTGTATTTGTTCCTTTCTATTTGTTTTTTGTCTGTTCATATTCTTTTTGGGGGAGTAAAGTCAGTATAAAAATGCCGTTAAATGCATAGGCCTATAGGCCAAGTTTAATGACCTTGAGGTTATCAGAGGTCATATGTCGTTTTACAAATGAAAAATGAATTCAGCACCCAAACATTTAACAAACAAGGCCATTTACTAACTTCATTAATCATTTTAGTACATTTCATTCCTTAGAAAGCTGAGAAACTGGGTTCAGCTGAGACGTTTGCAGGCCCAAAGTTCAATGACCTCTAGAGGTCAACAGAGGTCAGATAGAGCTCGGCATATTGCAGATTTGAATTCGGCACACCCAAATTGACAAAATAAGACTGTTTGCCGACTTTGTCTCAAAAATGCCTTTAACTCCTTAAATAAGCACTTTTTTTTAATTTTGGTACCAGTCTACATTACCAGTCAACATTAACACACCTGTCAAACCACACACAACACTCCGTCAGATCCTGGTTCATCCCAAAGACAGAATATATCCGGACAACAGATGCAACACCATATATGAGATTCCATGCCAATTATGCAATAAAACTTACATTGGGGAGACAGGAAAGAGTTTCAACACAAGAAAAAATGAACATAAGAAAGAGTGCGAAAAGGAGACAGCTACAAGACAAACCCGAACAATAGAAGAAAAGGCACAACAGGAAAATTATAAGTCAGCTATAACAGATCATTGCAAAAGGGAAAATCATATTATGGACTGGGGGAATGCCAGAGTCATCTGCACAGAAGATAATAAACATCAGCGCTGGATCAAGGAGGCCATAGAGATCCGTAAGCGAAGTCCGAGGACCATCAACCGAGATGAGGGAGCATACATGCTCTCCCATACCTGGAGTGCCATCTTGCAGGGGACGAACTGACAGTAGAAGGCGTGACCGACCTGTCAATCCAGACAGGAAGGCCACGCCTTCGGAAACATCAGCTGATAAAAGATGCGTCACCAATAACATCCGGTGACACTCTGAGGAAGACGACAGTCGTACGTCGAAACATGTCAGGTAAACAAACCTAAAAAAGTAGATGTCTGATAAAAAAGAAAAAACTAACAATAGTTAACTCCTCTAGCTCTATTGTGTTCAGCTGCAGGTCCAACCTGCATTACCAGTGTCACCTCGAGGAGGATGTGTCTATTCACCATGTACAATGGGCTTGGCTACGGAGAGGCTAAGTGGTCAGCTCATGAGTGACCATGAGGTACGCAGTGCCGAAGCATTGCGAACCACTCGCATCACATAGCCCTAGGGTACATGAGAACCAGTCTAGGGGAGGCACTACCAGTTTGCACCACCTCAACACCATCTTTTGTCTCCATTGCTCCCTGTATTCCGCATCCTTCTCTACCACACCTGCCACTTTCATGTCCTCTCTCACCACATCCATGCATCTCCTCTTTGGCCTTCCTCATTTTTGTGTGCCTGGCAGCTCCATCCTCAACATTCTCCTTCCAACATGCTCTGCATCTCTTCCCAGGATGTGCCCATACCATCTCAGTCTCATCTCTCTTAGCTTAATTCCCAAGCTCTCCACATGTGCTGTCCCTCTGATGTGCTCATTACTTATCCTGTCCAACCTTATCACTCCCATCACAAACCTTAACATCCTCAACTCCGCCACCTCCAACTTTGCCTCCTGTCTCTTCATTAAGGGTACTGTCTCCAATCCATACATCACAGCTGGTCTCACTACTGTCTTATACATCTTACCTTTCACTTTTGCTGGGACTTTTCTATCACAAATGACTTCCAAAATCCTTCTCCAACTGCTCCACCCTGCCTGCACTCACTCTCCCACCTCACTATCGCAGCCCCCATTTTCCTGCACAGTTGACCCCAGGTACTTAAATTCACCAATTTTCTTTGTCTACTCCTTGCATCTTCACTACACTCTCATCCCCATTCTCATTGATGCACATGTAGCTATTCTGTTTTGCCTACTGCTCACCTTCATTCCTCTTCGTTCCAATGCATACCTCCATCTCTCCAAACCCAGCTCAACCTCCTTTCTACTTTCACCACATATCACAATATCATCCACAAACATCATGTTCCATGGTGACTCTTGCCTCACTTTGTCTGTCAAGCTATCCATCACTATGGCAAACAAGAAAGGACTCAAAGCAGATCCTTGATGAAATCCCACCTTCACCTTGAACCATTCAGTCATTCCAGCTGCACACCTCACTGCTGTTTCACTGTTCTCATACATGTCTTGCACCACTCTAATATACTTCTCATTCACTTCACACTTTCTCATACAATACCATAACTCATCTCTCGGCACTCTATCATATGTTTTCTCCAGGTCTACAAACACACAATGTAGCTTTCTCTGGCCTTCCCTGTACTTCTCCATTAACATTCTTAAAGCAAAAATTGCATCCGACGTGCTCTTCCTTGGCATAAACCTGTACTGCTGTTCACAGATTGCTACCTCTCTTCTCAATCTCGCCTCCAATACCCTTTCCCATAACTTCATGGTGTGGCTCATCAATTTTATTCCTCTGTAATTGCTGCAGCTCTGTACATTTCCCTTATTCTTGTATATTGGGACTAGTACACTCTCCCTTCATTCAGCATTTTCTCATTCTTTAAGATCTTATTAAACAATCTCGTTTGGAACTCCACAGCCATCTCACCCAAACATCTCCAAGCCTCAATCGGGATACCATCTGGTCCGACTGCTTTTCCAGTCTTCATTCTTTTCATGACTGCCCTCACCTCATCCTTACTAACCAACTCTACTTCCTGATTTGCTGTCTCCAATGAATCTGACCTTTTCTCTCTTGGATTCTCCTCATTTAATAAATCCTCAGAGTACTCTTTCCACCTTCTTAATACACTCTCTTTGTCAAAACATTTCCATTTACATATTTCATCACTCTTACCTGCTGTACATTCTTCGCTTCCCTGTTTCTCTGCCTAGCTAGTCTGTACAGGTCTTTCTGTCCTCCTTTGGTCTCTAGTCTTTCGTACAACTCCTGGTATGCATCTGCTTTCACCTTTGCTACTGCTCATTTTGCCTTCTGTCTCATCTCTCTGTATAACCACCTGCTTTCCTCATCTCTCTGATCGTCCCAATTCTTCTTTACTAGCCTCTTCTCTTGTATAATTTCCTGCACTTCTTTGTTCCACCACCATGTCTCCTTGTCTTCCTTCCTCCTTCCAGATGGCCACCCGCACCTTCCTTGCTGCCTCTCTTACTAGTATAGCAGTAGTATACCAATCTTCTGGCAGACTTCCATTACCACTCAATGTTCATCTCATTTCTTCCCTAAACTCCTTCTGATGTTCAACCTCTTTTAGTTTCCACCACTTAATCTTCGGCTCCACTATTTCATGCTTCCTCTTTTTCACTTTCAAGCTCATCCTGCACACGCCCACTCGATGTTGTCTAGCTACACTCTCCCCTGCCATTACTTTACAGTCTCCAATCTCCTTCAGGTTACCCCTTCTGCAGAGCATGTAGTCCACCTGTGTCGATCTTCCTCCACTCTTAAACATCACCCTGTGCTGCTCTTTCTTTTCAAAGTACAGTATGTATTGACTTGCCAAATTCATCCTCTTTGAAAAATCAACCACCATTTGTCCTCCCACATTTCTCTCTCTTACACCATATCTGCCCATCATGTCCTCATCTCCTCTGTTTCCCTCACCAACATGTCTGTTGAAATTTGCTCCTATCAGCACGCACTCCTCCCTTGGTATACTTTCTACCACTTCATCCATCTTTTTATATATATATATATATATATATATATATATATATATATATATTAGTGCTGTCAAGCGATTAAAATATTTAATCGCGAATAATGTCGCGACTGTCATAGTTAACGCGATTAATCGCAATTTAATCGCACATTTTTGTCACATGAAAAACCATTGTAATTCTCTTATCAGCATAAAAAAGTGAATGGGCTTGCTTTGTACCAATGTTTTTTTTTTTTTATTGCAGAGCATAACACGTCTTGTCACAGCCACTGCAAAGTCGGGCTGGAGCCGCCGATGGGAAAATGAAACCTAAGCCGAGCACCGTGGCTGTTCGTCCCGAGGCGCGGGGCTAGCATACCCTGCCCGCGCTGGTTCTTTGGGGGGAGGGCAGAGGACTCTGGCTGTGCAGGGCGTGGCATTACAGTCTAGCTGCTATCGTTTTTCTAAGCAAAGTCTCTGTTCCAAGTTCCTGGCAGTTTCAAAAGCTTATGAAAAACCTACATCATGTCACAGAGCGTTAATCTCGCGCTAAAAAAAATTATCGCCGTTAAAATTGAGTCAAGTTAACGCGATAATAACGCGACATTTTTGACAGCACTAATATATATATATATATATATATATATATATATATATATATATATATATATAAAATGTATGTCTGTCTGTGTGTATGTGACTACGAGCAGGACCAGCAATTCTACAATGGTATGTGACAGTTGTGGGAAATTGTGCAAGAATGGAAGGGGGCTGAAAATCCACGGGACAAAAAAAGGGCTGTCCTCCAATTCTTCAGTTGGTGCAACACAGAGAGTCATCTCATGAGACAGAGGAGGGGCAGGGTCCGGAGTCAAATCACAGTATCCAGAACCTCCAAGCTCCAGTTGGGGAAGAAGATGATGGCAGTAGTTGAGAAGGAGTGCCTGAAGAGGTACTGACTGCAGGTCCAAGTGGAGATGAGGCTATTAGAGACACTCATGCAGTGGCTAAGGAACCAAGAAAAGAAAGAGTCAAGCGGCCAGGGGCGACAAGTAGAGCAGAATGGGCAATGTTTGAAGAAAATGCTGATATTGTACTAGAGGCAGCTTTGGCAGGGACAGTTGACAGGAAAATGGAAGCCATAACCACCATCCTGTACAACATGGGTTAAGATTGATTTGGCATAAAGACATTCAAGGAGAAGACACAGCCATCCAGGAGCAACAGGAGGTTATGACAAATTGCAGCCCTCCACAGAGATCTACACCAAATCATAAAGCAATACAGGAATAGTGTTGAAGGAAGAGATGGTCTTGAAGAGCTGAGGAGACACCTAAGAGAACAGATTGCTTCTCTCCAGAGAGCAGAAAACAGCAGGAGGGGGAAAAAGAGAAAAGATGAGAAAGAGGGCAAGTTTCACCAGGAATCCATTCCAGTTTGTGAAGCAGTTTTTTAGTGACAAGAGGTCAGGCAGATTGAACTGTCCACAAGAAGAGGTAGAGGATCATCTACAGGAGACACAATGACCCCCACAGAGAGGAGGATTTAGAAGATCCAGAGACACTCATAGAGCCAGAGGCACTGTCCACAGAGTTTAACAACTCCGAGCCAACACTAAAGGAGGTTAAAGAAGTTATTAGGAAGGCAAGATGATGATCAGCACCAGGCCCAAATGGTATACCATATACTGTAGGGTATACAAGAATTGCCCAAAAATTCTACACCAGCCTTGGAAGCTTTTGGGGTTTGTGTGGTGGAGGGGCAGATTGACAGACTCTTGGATGTTTGCTGAGGATTGCTTCATTCCAAAGGAAGAAAACTCAGAAACATTGAGCCAGTTCAGAACAATTTCATGACTGAATGTTGAAGACAAAGTTTTCTTGTCAGTTCTAGCCTAGGCTTACAGCTTACCTGATGGCCAACAAATACATGAACACTTCAGTGCAGAAAGGAGTAGTTCTGGGTTTTTCAGGATGTCTGTAACATGTGAGTGTAGTCACTCAGCTATTGAAGGAGGCAAAGGCATCGAAAGGAGACTTGACTGTCTTGTGGTTGGACATCGCAATTGCCTATGGGTCAGTGCCACACAAGCTAGCTGAACTCACTCTGAAGAAGCACCATGTTCCTGAGAAGATAAGGAATTTGTTGGGACACTGACATCTTCAAGATATGTTTCTCAACATCTGATTTCACAACTTCTTGGCAGAGACTACAGAAAGTCATAGTTACTGGGTGCACAGTGTCTAATATACTGTTTTCTGCAGCTATGAACCTCACTGTGAAAAGTGCAGAGAAGATGAGCAGAGGACCAGTAACAATCTCAGGGGTACAGCAGCCACTGACGAGCCTACATGGATGACATGACCATCACAACTAAATCAGTACCAGAAGGAAGATGGATGCTCAAAGACCTAAGCAATTTGATTACATGGACAAGGATGATGTTTAAGCCAGCCAAGTCACACAGTATAGTGATCAAGAAAGGTAAAGTTCAAGACAGGTTTAAATTCAAGATCAACAATGAACTTGTGCCCACAGTGACAGAGAAACCCATCAAGAGCCTAGGAAAATGGTTTAGATCGTTATTGAAGGACTTGGAATGTGTGATGGAGATGTGGCAACAGGCCAAGCAGTGGATGAAGACTGTAGATAAGAGCAAGGACAAGTCATGGATTTATCAGCACGGTATCCTGCCAAGACTGTTATGGCCACTCCTAGTGTATGATGTTGCTGTGACAATGTGTTGAGAAGCTGGAGAGAATGATAAGCAGTTGCATCAGATGTTGGCTAGGAGTGCCAAAGAGCTTTTCATCAATTGGCTTATACACTACAGGCAGCAAGCTTCAACATCCACTGTCTTCTGTCACAGAGGAGTACAAAGTCACAAATATAAGGCAAGTCATGTTGTTAAGGGATGGTACTGATGCACGTGTTAGTGGTTGTGATGTAACAGTGAAGACAGGCCACAAATGGAAACCAGACACCACCTTGGAAGAAGCAGAGGGAAGGCTCAGATATAGTGACTTAGTTGGCACTATAACAAGAGGAAGGATGGGACTGGGTTATATGACCAGGTCTAAGTGGAGCTCAGCTACACCACAACAGAAGCGGCAGATGTTTCAGAAGGAGGTCAGAGAGGCGGAAGAGGAGAGGAGACAGGCCAAAGCTGTAGGGATGAAGAAACTGGTTGAACTGGGAGGGAGCAAGGTCCAGATCCTTGAAGTGGAATGACATCTGGAAGATGGAAGACCACAGAATAGGATTCTTGCTCCACTCAGTGTTTGACTCACTTCCTACACCAACAAACCTGGCATCCTGGGGCCTTATAGCAGATCCAGCCTGTAAACTGTGTGGTAGACCAGCCAACCTAGAACACATTCTATCATCCTGTAGTGTTGCCCTCTCAGAAGGAAGGTACAGTTGGCGGCATGACAAGATCTTGGAAAAGATCACCAAAGCAGTTGACATTGCCTGGAAAAGAAGCATCATGTGACAAGCAGACCAACATTTATTCCTTTTGCCCTGGCAGGAGAGACATCAGCAAAGCAAGATAGATCTCTGGGAGTCCTTTCTACAGCAGATGACTGGCAAATCCAGGTTGATTTTAAGAAACAGCTGAAGTTTCCCACCGAAATACCAGTCACAAGGTAAAGACCAGATGTGGTTCTATACTCCAGGAAGACTAAGCAACTGGTGCTGATTGAGCCGATAGTGCCTTGGGAGGAGCAGATTGAGGAAGTCCATGAGAGGAAACTGACCAAGTATCAGCCATTGGCAGAAGAGTGTCAGCAGCACAGATGGAGGACATGGAACCTGCCTGTAGAAGTTGGTTGCAGAGGCTTTGCTGGTCAGTCTCTTTGGAGAGTATTGAGCATCCTTGGCATAACAAGTCAGGTCTGGGAGAAGACAATAAGCAAAGTCAGCAGGCAGGCAGAATCAGCTTCTTTGTGGCTTTGGCTGAAGAGAGAGCAGCGATGGGTTAGTAGCTAGTTCCAGGCTGAGACTGATCCGCTTGGTTGGCCCTCCTCTTGAGGATGTTGTGGGTAGGGCCGAAACATCTGATGACAGAAGGCACCCACCTGATGATGGAACTAGTAGCAGTGAAGACCACCTCACTGTATTCTGCATAGAAATGATATATTTCAAAAAGTGCATTAAAATAAACCAGTAGGAACTATTATCAGAGCTGTGGTTATAGAAATTTAATCAACTTTCTGACCAATCATAATTAAGCACTCAATAGTGCTGTGCTGTGAAAACAGTGTAAATGTGGGTTAAAATAACCATAGATGGAGAATGGGATAGTTATGTTGCATCAGATAACTCCCCACCTCACCCTTCCTTGTCTACTTCAGTTGTATAGTTGATTCCATTTCAGAGCAAGACGGTAATGTACTGAAAAATTAACAGTGAATAATGTACATTGGCCAGGGTCAGGCAGATGGAGGAGGATTTCACAATGTAACCGGACATAATTTTGCACTTGTATGCTGCAATAGGTAATAACTAAGATGAGAACAAGAAGCCTTTATTCTGTCACATATACAGTACACTTGCCTTGCTCAAGGGCATTTCAGCAATGGGTACAGAGGGAGGGGAAAATTCTGTTCATTCACTCCCCTCTTGCCAGTCCAGGGCATTGAAGCGGCTGCTTCTCTTTAGGCTGCCCTGAGCCAAAGAAACTTCTTGTCTCAACTGTTTGGCTGAGCATGTTGGCGTCATCTATGCAAATCTACTTGATCCAATCTAATTTCTCAGTCCTCCTATGCATTCCCTGAGGCTGCTCTGTTTTACATTACATTACACTGCAGGCATTTAGCAGATGCTCTTATCTAGAGCAACATGCGTCATACCCAGAGTGGCCTGAGGAGCAGTTGGGGGTTAGGTGCCTTGCTTAGGGGCACTTCAGCCAATCCAGGGAATGAAAGTGGCAACCTTTTGGTCCCAAAGTTGCTTCTATCACCATTAGGCCATGGCTTCCCCTGACTGCAGTCTCCACTGACAGCTCTTACCTTTACAATGTACGTCTGACTAAGCTGCTGTGTTTTAACTACTGGTTATGCAGCAGTTTGTGGATTTAAGTCATAGCCAGTTTTTAATGCATAACCTGGCTATATAATCAGGGATCATAGCCTGAGGTGTCTCAAAATCCCATCATAGATCACTCCATTAGGGACAATTACCTTTGCAAAACTTGCTAATCATGAATCATTCAGGGAGAGAGAGAGAGAGAGAGAGAGAGAGAGAGAGTGTGTGTGTGTGTGTTTGAGTTTAATGATGAGTAATACAAGAACTTCCTTCAGTGGCTACATATACAGATAAACCCCTTGAGATGATGTGGGTGAGGTCGATGCTTCTGTAGAGGATGAGGCTTCTTTATAGGTGTATAGTGCATTAGAATTTGAATACATTATGAAATAATTTCCAAGGGACTACATTCATCCGAAGTTTTTTTTTTTAAACTTTAGCTGAGAAATACCACTTGAAATATAAAGTCTGACTAAACACAATATTTTCAAACTCAATATTACCATGCAACATCCATGCAATATCTTACATATCAGCTGAAAATTGAAGATTTGCTGAAAAGGGCAAAATAAGGCAGTTATATTTTAATATTCAAGAACACCTGGTCTTTGATACTTCAAGAAAGCACTGCAATTTTGAGATTATAGCAATACTGGTCAAATAAACAGTCTACAGAAATGTAGAACTGTACTTTATCCTGTGATGTCATTATATTAATAATAACTCATGATTCATATTTTACTGTTTGTTTGTGCAAAACAGCCTGGTGATGTGCTTCATTATGATTCACATGGCATACGATGTATAATTCTCTAGAGATCTGAATTTTAGACAAGTTTGTATTCAGTTATCTTATGGCTTAGCTTAAGTGCCTAATTCACATGAGTGCAAAGCAGTCCTGCCTGGTGGTGACGGCGGGCTGTGACAGTGCATGTGGTCATTGTGATTTCCTCATTTCATTGCTAATGCTGTCACTGGTATGTGATGTGTGTATGCTGAAGAGTGGATACATGTGTCATTAGAGTCGTCTGTTATCGGGTTAAACTTTTTCTAATCTAGTTGGACAGATGCGTTTGGTGATTGCTAATCTGTTGAGCAAGATATTAACTGGATTATTTTAAATATAGACAAATGATATTTCAGTAGGATTCATAAAAAAAATTGGTAGAGGCTAATTGTATTGATCCATTTGAACTCTATTGTAGACTTTGGTAGATAACCTTTGTAGCCTAAAGAACCCATGAACATTCTCAGTTTAACTTTTTTTTGTCAATTTTACAGAATTGTCAACTCAGTGCTTTAATCAAAAACACATTTGCTGTCTGACAATTCCATGCAAACTTTACCTATATTCTTGCATGCCTTAAGTACACTCCTGTCCTTATTAGTTCTTCAGTTATCTTTGTCAAGAGGGGAGCTGTTGAAAGCCCTATGTAAAACCCCATAATTGAGTGTTTCCTGACCAGACAAGATTCCATATAGAACTTCTTTTAATAGGCTAAAAACACTTCTAAAGTCACTCAACAGAAAAGTATTTTCCTCATCATCAGAAAATTGCAAGCTCAAATTCCAATAATGCCACACCCGTCCCTGGGTGGTAGTCTACAGGACAAAACTGGCTGTGCTCTTTGGGTGGGAGGGATGGCATACTCTCTCTCTTGTCAGTCAGAGTGACACTAACCAATCATGGCATGTACCGTATGTGAAAGAGGGCGGATAGCACTTTCGTCCATCTTACTCGGTTGGTAGCTGTTGTATGATGGGGAGAACTGGCTGGTGGGGGAGAACTGTCAAATGAGAAAATTGGGAGAAAAAGCAGTGAAATACCCTTAAATGGTTTGTGATTTTCAACTTTAAAACCTTCTATGAAAGATCATGTCATACATATTGCTCAATAACATTATTTGGCAAAGGGACCTGCCATATTCATTCATAATATCACAGTTGAGCAGTAAATAAAGGTGTGGCAGCATACCTGCAGCTTTTTAACAAGAATTTTTGGCAAAACATTCATTAATTTATTCATTCATTCATTCATTCATGCATTCATTCATTGATCATTCTTTTTTGTTCATTCATTCCCAAAACCAATCATACATTTGGTCATTCAGCAGTATTTTGCATGTATTGTCAACCTTTCTGTGCAGAAACAAAATGGCATTAAATTACTACATTTCTATTTCATATAGAGGCAAAATGGGTAAAATAGGTGTAGACAAAACCTGCTTTCACGGGAAAGCAGCCTTTATCAGTTTGCCATGGTTACATATAGGAAGAAGATACAGCATGGACAGGAAAGGAAAAAAAAAAGCTAAAATGTATCTTATTCTGGCAGGCATTAGAAATCTCAGTACAAACCAGACAGTTAGCCAGCTATGTAACTAACTATCCCATACCAAACGGCAGAAAGAGAGTCAAGAGATATTATTGTAGTGTCTGCTCCACCGTTTCTGAAGGTTATTGATGGCATAATGACTTGCATTGAAAGGGGATGGAGATGAGAAAGTAGGAATACAGCATCCTTGCTTCTTCACTCTGATTAAACCCAGAGTACCACAAATATTCAACCTTTAAATCTTTTATAGAAGAAGAAGAACAGCAACAACTTTATTCATCGCACATACACATGTAAAATTCCTCTCTGCATTTAACCCATCTTGAAGCAGTGAGCACACACGTGTGAGCACACACACATACCCAGAGCAGTGGGCAGCCATGCTAACAGTGCCCGGGGAGCAGTTGCGGGTTAGGTGCTTTGCTCAAGGGCACCTCAGCCTAAGGACGTCCCATGTCAACCTAACCACGTGTCTTTGAACTGTGAGGGAGATTGGAGCACCCAGAAGAAACCCACGCAGACATGAGAAGAACATGCAAACTCCACACAGAAAGGCCCCCATCAGCTGCTGGGCTCGAACCCAGAGCCTTCTTGCTGTGAGGTGACAGTACTAATCACTTCACCACCGTGCTGCCTGTTTACAAAATCAACGGCTACTTTACCCTACTGTAAGTTAGAGAAGGGCTTTTTTGTGTCTGGAATAGGGGAAAAAAGTGGGCCCTGTAATCAGATGGCATCACACATGTCTGGCATTTCCTAAACTGTAACTTAAAGAACCAATGGTGTAACACAAAACTGAGGATTACTCTCTTGCTTCACCTTGAAAGTCCACTGTTTCTGTGAGAATACAGTGTCTCTGTGGAATGAATGACAGTGACAGACCATTCATTCACACTGAGTACACTAGAGCAATTTCTCCTTTCCATCACATCCTTCATTTCCACTCTCCAACTTTAAATCAATATTTAAGAGGAAGGTGGACTACCTGGTCTATGCTGCGTAGCTTTGGGGTGCAGCGGGTACTATGGACAGCCATTCTGCACTGGGTTTTAAAAACTGGGATCAAGCTGTATAGAGCACAGACATGAAATCAATGTCTTATCCACACCCTCAGTGTGCCTGAGGAGAACAATGCATTTCTGTCAGAAGATTAGATTTGAGAAGCCCTTCACCCCCTGCCTTGCATCTCACTAGGCAGGGCCCTTCTAACTTAAATAGCAAATAACATACAATTGGTAAGTATTTTTTTCTCTATTTTCATTCTCATCAGATTTCTGTCATAAGCTTTTGTGATTCCCCCTATTGTTTTTTTCTCAATTTTAATAATTCTGTCTGTCATACCATTTATAAGTTACCTATATTTTATTCATCATTAAATTTGTTTGCTGTCTAAAGGATGAGATTCATAGTAAGCATTTTATTTATTTCGTTTTATTTGCCAAATTAATTTTGTTTTATTTATTTAACAGTAGTGGTTGCAGGTGAAGATCTGCCAGAAACTTTATGCATATGACTTTCATCACCTGGGTTCTGCATCTGGCACCAACCCACAATGCTCAGCCCTATTGTAATGTCACACAGTCATTAATATTGAGCCATTTAATTGGTGAAACATAATCTATGGAGGGTTAGCCAGGATAGCCTGTGTGTGTGTGTGTGTGTGTGTGTGTGTGTGTGTGTGTGTGTGTGTGTGTGTGTGTGTGTGTGTGTGAGATACACACACAATACAGTGCTTTGGAATAGATGTCATATTTGCAATCATCTGACTCGCTGCAAAAACCTGCAAGACCCATAAAATTCTCTCTCTCTCTCTCTCTCTCTCTCTCTCTCTCTCTCTCAGGCACACCATACAGCAACAAACCAATAAAGTCATTACAAACACAAGCCACCTTATCAAACAGCTCTTGGACATAATCAGTGGCTCCTCTCGGGTAAAGTATTAATTTAATTTCTCTGACTTGTGTATCTGCATAGTTCTACCTTAAACCTTACATATTGTACATCTAGGAATGGAATGACGTTCTAGACAATGACTAGTGTTTAAATTAGAAATGGATTGTCTGGAATTTAGTGAAGAATTGGCAACAGTGAATAATTTGTGTCTAGGTTAAAGCTTTGCATCAATACATTCTTAATAAAGTATGAAATGAGTGGACTGAGGCTATTAACATACAATAACAAGACTGCACCAGGCCAGTGGTCAAGTGAATGATGTAATTGTTAAATATGACAGATGTATTATTAAATGTCTGTTTTGTGCAGTAAATTATGAGTTCTCTCTCTACAGCAAGATCGGCTTCATCTGATGAGGCTGAAGACAGAGCTGTCAGAGTCTGTGCAGCGTTACGGTGACCTGCAGAAGGTGAGAGCAGTGCTAAAGCTCTCTCTTTCCCAAACACCTTAAAAAAAAAAGGCATTTGTTGCTTTATGACCAGTTAATAAAGTACATGTGTAATACACTCAATATATTTCATTTAGGGCTGGGGGGGGGGGGATAATTTTCCTTCAGCTGGGAGTTCATTCAATCTGCATATTAATGTCATTTTTCTTTCTCATCAGAAAATTGCAGACCGTTCAAGGGCCTTGCTTCCTCCAGCACAAAAAGAAAGAAAACAAGTAAGCAGATCCAGGGGTGCAGTAATGGGGTGGAGTGGAGGGTGGTGATGGGGTAATGCAGATTATTCCATAGGGATCTGAAGAGACAGGGACCTAGAAAGATTACATCATTTTATATGATTTTTAGGTTTACGGAAACATTTTAAAATTGAAATTGTTCATTCATTGAATCATAATTAAAGAGTAGTTTTAGATACAGTGCCAAAGCCATCTTACATTCTGCCAGTGTCTCTAAGAAAATTATTGTGCTATGACAATTTGATTTGTAATTCAAGTAAGGCTTCCATAAAAAAATTAAAAAATCAGGAAAAATAGCAAGGAAAAATAAAATAAAAATGGTGAAAACAGGATGTCACTCAGTTTTTCTGAGGTGGTCAAGCTATACTTAAACTTTTATAATAATAATAATAATAATAATAATAATAATAATAATAATAAAGAAGCTTATGCTATAGTACTTGCAGTTGTCACATGTAAATGGTGTGACAGAGCTGTCTAAACTAAACTCCATGTGCTCCTGGGAAATTTGTAGCATTTAAGAGCCCCCCCCCCAAAAATCAATAATAGAGCATACCCTCAACTTCTGTGCTAAAATGTCATGTTCACAAGAACACTGAAATGAAAAAGTCTAACTTGAAAGTAAAAGTGAAGTAGAAAGTGATACTAAGGACACTCTTTAGCCTCCCCTTCTACATTTCAGCCTGGTTATAAACAACTGGAAAACCATTTACCAATTATCCCATCATTCCATCCCATCAGGTGGCAGCAGTGCAATGCAGATACAGGTCAAGAGCTTCACTTTATGTTCCAAAATGATTTCAGTTACTTTGAGAGTGGCATTATTGTTGGTGCCAGACAGGACAGTTTAAGTATTTCAGAAACTGCTGATCATCTGAGAATTTCATACACAACAGTTTCTAGAGTTTGCAAAGAACAGTGCAGCCAAAAAAAAAACAAAACAGCAGTTTTGCAGGCAGATTGAACAAAAAGGAAAGCTATGCTAACTCAGATAAGCACTCTTTACAATCATGGTGAGCAATAAAGCATCTCAAAACACAAAAATCTCATCTCATTATCTCTAGCCGCTTTATCCTGTTCTACAGGGTCGCAGGCAAGCTGGAGCCTATCCCAGCTGACTACGGGCGAAAGGCGGGGTACACCCTGGACAAGTCGCCAGGTCATCGCAGGACTGACACATAGACACAGACAACCATTCACATTCACACCTACGGTCAATTTAGAGTCACCAGTTAACCTAACCTGCATGTCTTTGGACTGTGGGGGAAACCGGAGCACCCGGAGGAAACCCACGCGGACACGGGGAGGACATGCAAACTCCGCACAGAAAGACCCTCGCCGGCCACGGGGCTCGAACCCGGACCTTCTTGCTGTGAGGCGACAGCACTAACCACTACACCACCGTGCCGCCAAAACACAAAAATGTTTGACATTTTTAACCTTGAGATGGATGGGCTACAACAGGTCAAACTGGGTTCTGTTCACTAGAATTGAGGTTTGGGAAAATGTCACCTTCCAATTCACATTCAATATATATGTTTTCTTTTTTAATTAGTAAAAAGAATGTCTTAAAGTAGTGATGGATGTTGTTTCTCTTTACTTAGTTGAGTGGTTTTTGACATAATATGGATTACTACAGTTGTGGAATACGGATATTTACTGGTTTATTATTTAATATTTATTGTTTGATTATCTCCCCCCTGAGATGGACTGATGGATCAGGGCAGCATCAGCAGTGATGGGGATGCTAAACTGGTCTGTTGTGGTAAAGAGAGAGCTGAGCCAAAAGGCAAAGCTCTCAATTTACTGGTCCATCTACGTTCCCACCCTCACCTATGGTCACGAGCTATGGGTAGCGACTGAAAGAATGAGATCGCGGAGACAAGTGGTAGAAATGAATTTTCTCCGCAGGGTGGCTGGGCTCTCCCTTAGAGACAGGGTGAGAAGCTTGGTCATTCGGGAGACACTCCAAGTAGAACCGCTGCTCCTCCACATCGAAAGGAGTCAGTTGAGGCGGTTCGGGCACCTTGTTAGGATGCCCTCTGGATGCCTCCCAAAGGAGGTTTTCTGGGCATGCTCCACTGTGAGGAGACCCCGGGGCAGACCCAGGACACGCTGGAGAGATTACATCTCTTGGCTGGCCTGGGAACACCTCGGTATTCCCCCGGAAGAGCTGGTGGAGGTGGCCGGGGAGAGGGAAGTCTGGGCTGCTCTGCTTAGGCTGCTACCCCCGCGACCTGGATTCAGATAAGTGGTAGAAGATGGATGGATGTTTGATTATCTCAAATGAATTTAGAAGGCCAGAAATGCCATTAATTAACTTTTGACAAGGCACACCTGTTTAAATGAAAAGTCAATAGTGTGGAACGTGTCAAGGTAAACCATGGCTACACTGAAGGATCTGAAATATGAAACTTTTTTTTACCACCTTTTTGTTTACCACATAATTTTACACACACACACCTGTTCTGTATATTATTTCATAGTTTTGATTTCTTAATTATTGTTCTACAATGTAGAAAATAGTCAAAATGCAGGAAAACCTATGAATGAGTAGGTGTGTCCAAACTTTTGACTGGTACTATACATCCATGAAAAAGACAGCATATTTAGAGTACATTTGTATGCCAGTTTTGTACATAATCGTAAGGTTATTTGAGCAAAGTGCATCCTAACTTTGTTTGAGAATGGACATAAAATGTTTGGTGATTATGGCGAGACAGACAGAATTCAACCCTTTGTATTAACAACACATCCAGGTTACAGTATCTTCAGAATAATTCTGTATCAGAGATTAGCATGAATAAGGTATTTCACTGTAAGTGGCTATTAAACTGACAACCCTTTTTTGAAGTGCATGAGAACTGACATCCATAAGGTCATATCCCTTCAAGCATGACATCTAGTTGATATTGCATACTGTCATAGAATGCTGGGGTGACATGAAAGCATTTCTGATTCAGATGTCACTCCAGATTGCACATCAGAATTCTTCAACTGTCATGCACCTGTGATGCAGACATTATAGTACACAGATACAGATTCACACTCTCATCCAGATGCTCTCCCCCCCAGAACTTTGTTTCACCTATTCACTTCACACACTGCCTGAGCAGTGCCCGGAGTTGTTGCTTTCATGTGCAATTCTGTCATTTGTATCTGCTTCCCTGATGAGTTCCTCCCTGTTGTCAGTTCACCTTAGACACTTCAAGCAGCAAGAGGCAACAAACAGGATAGATATTTGTATAACAATACAAATGCAAAGTTCACAAGCAAAACAAGCAGAGCTGTTTCAGGCCACAGGTGGAGTGGGTTGTTTTGAGTCAGATAGTATTTGAGACTTGTTTGATTGCTAAGCTTCCCCTGAGTCTCATATCTTGGAGATCAAAGAGGGAAGTTATGTATCAGTGCCGACAATTTCTGAGTGTATCATCAAACTGACTTCCAATTGGTACAGAATCATTTCTGCAGGAAAGGCTCTTGGGTTGGTTCAATAAACCACCATACAAGTATGTTTTAGGGAAACACACTCATTTTTCTTACCTTGATCTGCTGTCATACTGTATCTTTATGTTTTAGAATCAAAAACAAATCTAAATTCAGCATACTGTATTCTGGATATGTACAGGATCTTGGAAAAGTATTCACCCCCCTTGGTGTTTGGCCTGATTTGTTGCATTACAAGCTGGAATTAAAATTGATTTTTTTTTTGGGGGGGGGGGGGGGGTTAGCACCATTTGATTTACACAATATGCCTGTCACTTTAAAGGTGAAAATTGTTGTTTTATTGTGACACAAACAGTAACAAGAAGACCGAGTCATCTATATCCCCCACCCTATACAGTATACCAACTATTGTATATACTGTACCAAGTTTCAAGATATTATTTGTCACATTTTTCAAGTTCTGCTGCAGGAAACCAACCCTACCTCTTTACACTGACCTCAGCAGCCCATGGCATAAGCCCACCGGACCTTTGGTCCAGGTGAGCCAAAATTAAAATTTCTCATATTTCTTAGTATCAAAAGGCACATATACATTACTTAATCAATACATATACCAATTTTCAAGACCATACCATTCATAGTTTTCAAGTTCTGCTCCGGAAACAAAACCTACCCCTAAGATTAACCTGAGAGACTAAGTCTGAAATTGTTTCCATGGAAACATGAAAAATTAAAATTTCTCAAATTTCTTAGTATGAAAAGGCATATCTACATCAACTTGTTAACATGTATACCAAGTTTCAAATCTGTATCAGGAATAGTTTTGGATATATGCTCCAGAAACGAACATTGCTCTTAGAAACTAAGTCAAAATCTATTTTTTTTATGTAAAAATTTGAAAGATACTTTTTTTTTTCAAAAATCCAAAATAACAAAAGGCACCAGTTCATGTGTTGCTTGATATGTAGGCAAAGCTTAATGAAGATATCTTCAGTAGTTTTAAAGATATGGCCCGTAAATGAAAATGTGACTAGGCAGACGGATGGATGGAACACATGTCTATATCCCCCACCAAACTTCATTTGGGAGGAGGATAATTAAGATGGAAAAACAGAAATCTGGAGTGAGCATAAGTATTCACCCCCCCAAAGTCAATACTTTGTAGAGCCACCTTTTGTTGCAATTACAGCTGCAAGTCTCTTGGGGTATGGCTCTATTAGCTTAACACATCTAGCCACTGGGATTTTTGCCCATTCCTCAAGGCAGAACTGCTCCAACTCAAAGTTAGATGGATTTCATTGGTGTACAGCAATCTTCAAATTATGCCACAGATTCTCAATTGGATTGAGGTCTGGGCTTTGATTAGGTCATTTCAAGACTGTGGCAGCGGGGGCATGGTCAAGCGTCGGTCTGTGACTGGAGGGCGGAGTCAGGGAAGGTAAGTGGCAGAATCACTACACCTGATGTCAATTAACCTGTGTTTGTCTGTCTCCCCCAGTGACCGCACCCTATATAAGGAGGGAGATAGAGAAGGAAGGGAGCTCTCTCCCGAACCAGATGACTAATGTGTGTGTGCGTGTGTCTGGGTGACTGGGAATTTGTGTGTGTGACTGAAAAGTAACACAATAAAAGAGTTTTTGACAACTCAGTTCTGGCCTGCCGTACTTCTGTGCACCACCCCCCGCTCAAAGTCTTACAAAGACATTTAAATGTTTCCCTTTAAACCACTCCAGTGTACCTTTAGCAGTATGTTTAGGCCCATTGTCCTGCTGGAACATGAACCTTCGTCCCAGTCTCAAACCTTCAATTGACTCAAACAGGTTTTCCTCCAGAATTGCCCTGTATTTAGTGCCATCCATCTTTAGTGTCATCCTTCAATCCTGACCATCTTTCCTGTCTCTGCAAATGAGAAACATCCCCACAGCATGATGCTGCCACCACCATGCTTCACTGTAGGAATGATGTTCTCAGGGTGTTGGGTTTGCGCCACACATGACATTTCCCATGATGGCCAAAAAGATCAATTTTAGTCTCATTTGACCAGAGAATCATCTTCCATGTGTTTGGGGAGTCTACCACATGCTGTTGGGTAAACTCCAACCATGTTTTCTTAAGCAGTGACTTTTTTTTTTTTTTTCTGGCCACTCTTGCATAAAACCCTGCTCTGTGGAGTGTATGGCTTAAAGTGGTCCTGTGGACAGATACTCCCGTCTCCACTGTGGACCTTTCCAGTTCCTTCAGTGTTATCTTTGGTGGTTTTTTTGCATCTCTGATTAATGCCCTCCTTGCCTGGTCTGTGAGTTTTGGTGGGTGGCCTTCTTTTGTCAGGTTTGTAGTGGTGACATATTCTTTCCATTTTGCTATAATGGATTTAATGGTGCTCCCTGGGATAGTCAAAGTTTGGGATATTTTTTATAACCCAACCCTGAGCTATACTTCTCCACAACTTTTGTTTCTGACATGTTTGGAGTGCTCCTTGGTTCTCATGTTGCAGAGTCAGGGTCCTTCCAGAACAGATTGCTTGTGACAGATCATGTGATACTTTGATTGCATACAGGTGGATCTTAATCAACTAATTATGTGACTTATGAAGTGAATTGGTTGGACCAGATCTTATTTAGGGGTTTCATTCGGAAGGGGGTGAATACCCATGCACACTCCAGATTTCTGTTTTTTTTTTTCATATTAATTATTGTTTGTGTCACAATAAAACAACAATTTTCACCTTTAAAGTGGTAGGCATGTTGTATAAATCAAATGGTGCTCACCACCCAAAAATCAATTTTAATTCCAGCTTGTAATGTGACAAAACAGGACAAACACCAAGGAGGATGAATACTTTTGCAAGTCACTGTATGTGTCATTTTAGAATATGTAACACAGGAGATAATTATATTTTCACTGAGCTTTTAATCTAGCGAGAAGTGATCCATCAAGCAGAACAGAAATTCATTCCAGAAAATAGTGACTCTTTTTTTCATTCAGTTATTCTGTTAATGAAGCATTTTCTATACTCTGGACACTTACAGTCTTCCAAATATTAATTGTGTTTAATGGGTGATGAGTGGTTATACCATCAAAAACAGGATTATCTTCTGTTCCAAGTATAAAAGCAAAAAGAGGTCATGAGGATGTTTTTTGTGTTTATATCCCCAGACAGTGGAACTGCCTTACCCCAAACATACAGAAGGCCTCTCTAGTTAGCTATTACATGAATACACACACACACACACACACACACACACACACACACACACACAAAAAAAAAAAAAAAAAAAACTTTGCTTTTGTCTTACTTTATAGTTGTTGCAGCATTTCACATTTTTAAATAGGCATGAAAGATTTAATGCTTTGCGGGCAACAATTTTGTGTTTTAATGAAAAAAAAAGTTGTTTTTTTTTAATCGTAATCATTTGCTTTATGATTATTTTTGTTATTTTGTAATGATTGATATTTATACAGCATGTAATTATAGCAGTGCTGTTATCATTTTACTTCATTATTTTTGTACAAATCTACATACATATATACACAACTCCAAATCAGAAAAAGTTGGGATGGGATGGAAAACGCAAATAGAAAAAGAAAGCAGTGATTATCAATTTACTTTGACTTGTTTTTTCACTTGGCCTAGAAGTTGAGGAGCAAAGATGAGCTGAGGATCTCCAGTTTGTCAACAAATACATGAGAAAATTATTGAAATGTTTGAAAACAATCTTCCTCAAAGAAAGCTACAAAGGGATTTGTATATTTCACCCTCTATGGTGTGTAATATAATTAAACTATTCAAGGAATCTGGAGAAATTTCAGTGTGTAAAGGGCAAGGGCACAAACTTCAGCAGAACACCTGTGATCACTATTCCCTCAGACAGCACTGCATCAAGAACTGACATTTGTCTATAGCTGATATAACCACATGGGCTTGGGGTTACTTTGGCAATCCTTTATAAAGCGCTACAATACTGAGTTACATTACATGACATTTAGCAGATGGTCTTCTCCAGAGTGACATACGACAATTGCAAAAGTCAGGTACAGGAAGTGCTGAACTTCTCGACAAGAAAGTTCTAGTACCAACTGAACAAGTGACAGAATAATACTTCATGTAATATTCTGCTGAAAGTACCAGTACTCAACAAACAGCCAAGTAAGCAAACCAACCATACAAGTAAACGGGGGGGCAAAAAAAAAAACCCTCCAATGGCTAACCCCAGGTTAGACAGTACACAGCCTGGCTTGGTCTAGACTGATATGCAGTCCACAAATACCAGTTCAAACTTTACTGTGCAAAAAGTAAGCCTTATGTTCACTGTGTTCAGAAGTGCTGTCGACTTCTCTGGCCTCAGAGGTATCTGGGATAGACCATCACACAGTGGAAACATGTATTATGGTCAGCTGAATCAGTATTCCAGGTGCTTTTTTTTTCTTTTTTTTTTTTTTTTAAATGGATGCCGTGTGCTCCCTACCAGAGATGACAAGGACCATCCAGACTGTTACCAGAAACAAGTCCAAAAGCCAAGGTCTGTCATGGTATTGGGTTGTGTCAATGCTCTTGGCAAAGGCAACTTGCACTTCTGTGATGGCAGCATTAATGCAGAGAAGTATCCTGAGACTTTGGAGCAACATATGCTGCCTTCAAGACAACATCTTTTCCATGGATATTTCAACAAGACAATGCAAAACCACATTCAGCACACATTACAAAGGAATGGCTGTGGAAGAACAGGGTGCCTGTCCTCAGTAGGAAATGTGTGGCAAATTTGAAATGACAAAATATGAGAATGTTGACCCCGTACTGTTGCACACCTTAAGACCTGTTTACAGGAAGAATGGGACAAAGTAACACCTGAAACGCTTCATCACTTGGTGTCCTCAATCCTTAAACATCTTAAGTGTTGTGAGAAGGAATAGCAGCATTATAAAGTCGTAAACGTTTACTACTTCAACTTTTTTGAAATGTTGCAAGAATCAAAATTGAAAAAAGTGTTTATCTCATCTCATTATCTCTAGCCGCTTTATCCTTCTACAGGGTCGCAGGCAAGCTGGAGCCTATCTCAGCTGACTACGGGCGAAAGGCGGGGTACACCCTGGACAAGTCGCCAGGTCATCACAGGGCTGACACATAGACACAGACAACCATTCACACTCACATTCACACCTACGGTCAATTTAGAGTCACCAGTTAACCTAACTTGCATGTCTTTGGATTGTGGGGGAAACCGGAGCACCCGGAGGAAACCCACGCGGACACGGGGAGAACATGCAAACTCCACACAGAAAGGCCCTCGCCGGCCCCGGGGCTCGAACCCAGGACCTTCTTGCTGTGAGGCGACAGCGCTAACCACTACACCACCATGCCGCCAGAAGTGTTTATTTTGGAAAAAAATGGAATTCATGAGGTAAAACATCAGTTTGCTGTTGTATTATTTTGAGTGCAATTCAGGTCAAAGATTATTTACAAGTCCATGTTTTCAGTTTTAATTTCAACTTCAAGATACCACCCCAACTTGTTCTGATTTGGTGTTGTAAATATATATTTTGCTGGTCATATGCTTTAATACACTAGCCAGTGTAATATTAAAGAAGCTAAATTTAGACCCCAGGCATTTCTTGGCTACCTGAATTCATCTAAGGCAAGGGAAAATTGGTTTTGCCTTTAGGTTATGTAAAACTAATAAATGGAGAGTGATAAGTGAAAGAAAAGTTTAATACTGAGTTAAAATCATATTTAGAAATTCACATGTTTGTTCATTGATGAAATACCTGTGGAAATTATCTTTAGCTAGTAAAAAGCTAGATGCCAGATTTGATACTTTCTAGTGCCTTGGAATGTGTTTTGGAAATCCAACAGAGATTTCACTTCATTTCAGTACAGTTTTATCTGTTAGTATTTCTTTGTTGGTTCAAATTGCATGTTTGTGTTGCAAAGTGCTTTATAAATGCTGAGATTGAAACAGAGCACAGGCAAACAAAATCAGAATGCAAACAAGCCCTCAGTGATTTTTTTTTTTTTAAACCTGTGGTTTTACACAATCAAAGAAATCCTCCTGCAAAAGATTTTGAATAATTATACTGGTATATCCCTAACCTGAAGTAGAAGCATTTAGAAGCATTTAAAAAAACATTCTGTGGATGCAATCCAGAAAAAAGCAGGTATATTGAGGAGTTGGTAAAATGTACATCAATTTCTATATTATTAACAGGTTATGGTAAATATGTAAATATTTAGCTCCCATAGTAGAATGATAACAGTATCATTAGAGGGTGGTTAGCCCAGAGGAGATGGTGCTGTTCAGAGTGTCATTGCGCTGGAATGAGATGTAGTCTATTAGCGGTGTTAATTCTGAGATGGAGGAAATGGAATACAATGAATCATCCAGTCAGTCATCCAGTGAATAGCAAAAACAATAACTTGCCTCAGGCATCTTGTGTCATACATATGCAATTAGAAAAAATTAGCAGATCAACTTTGCTCTCTCAGTAACCATACAAGATATTGGATCTTCAGTCTAGTTTAGAGTTTTGCCTAACAAAGTCTAACTAAAGTTATTTTTTTTTAAAAGTTATGCATTTGTGCATTTTAGTTGGAAATGGAAAAACACTTTTTTGTCACTCTGCAGCAATGATTTCCTAGGTTTTGCATCAGAATATCCACTGATTATGGTGTTACTGATTTTTCAGAGTATGTTATGTGTCATTGTTGACAGAAAGCAGTTTGAGAACATATGATGAAAAAGTATTTTGTGTGTGTGTGTTTATCTGTACGCATGTGTATGGGGTATTTACAGTGGGGAAAACAAGTATTTGATCCCTTGCTGATTTTGTTGGTTTACCCACTAAGAAAGACTCGATCAGTCTGTAATATTAATGGTACGTGTAGTCTAACATGCTGAGACAGAATATCACAAAGAAAATCAAGAAATCGACTTTAAAGAATTTGTATTAATTTATTTGCATTTTATTGAGGAAAATAAGTATTTGAACCCTCTTGCCAAAAGGACTTAGTACTTTGTGGCAAACCCCTTATTAGCAAGCACAGAGGTCAGACGTTTTTTGTAGTTGATGACCAGGTTTCTGCACATATTAGGAGGAATTTTGGTCCACTCTTCTTTGCAAATGACCTCTAAATCATCAAGATTCCGTGGCTGTCACTTGGCAACTCTGAGCTTCAGCTCTCTCCATAGATTTTCTATAGGATTCAGGTCCGGAGACTGGCTGGGCCACTCCATGACCTTGATATGTTTCTTCTTCAGCCATTCCTTGGTTGCCTTGGCTGTATGCTTTGGGTCATTATCCTGCTGGAAGACCCATCCACGACCCATTTTAAGCTTCCTGGCAGAGGGAAGGAGGTTTTCACTTAGGATTTTACGGTACATGGCTCCGTCCATCCTCCCATTGATATGGTGAAATAGCCCTGTGCCCTGTGCAGAAAAACACCCCCAAAGCATAATGTTACCACCTCCATGCTTGACAGTGGGGATGGTGTTCTTGGGGTCATAAGCAGCATGTCTCTCCCTCCAGACACGACGGGTTGAATTGATGCCAAAAAGCTCAATTTTGGTCTCATCTGACCATAACACCTTCTCCCAGTCACTCTCCAAGTCATTCAGATGTTCATTGGCAAAGTTCAGGCGGGTCTGCACATGTGCTTTCTTAAGCAGGGGTACTTTGCGAGCACTGCAAGATGTTAGACCATTGCGGTGTAAAGTGTTACCAACTGTTTGCTTGGTGACTGTGATCCCAGCTGCTTTAAGATCATCCACTAACTCTGCCCGTGTTGTATTAGGTCTATTTCTCACCGTTCTCATGATCCTGGAAACCCCACGAGGTGAGATCTTGTTTGGAGCCCCAGACCTAGGTCGATTGATGATCATGTTGTGAGTCTTGTACTTGCGCACAATTACACCAACAGTTGTCACCTTAACACCCAGCTTCTTGCTAATGGTTTTGTAGCCCATACCGGTCTTGTGCAGGTCTACAATCTTCTCCCTTAAATCCACAGAAAGCTCTTTAGTCTTTCCCATATTGGAGAGTTTGGAGTCTGACAAACTGATTGATTCTGTGGCCAGGTGGCTTTTATACAAGTCATTAGTGATATCAGGTGTCTTCAATTTAGGTGACAAGGTAATTTGGAGAGTCTAACTTGTCTGTATTAACAAGAACTCTTGATGGTTACTAGGGGATCAAATACTTCTTTTTCTCAATAAAATACAAATAAATTAATATAGATATTTAAAAGTTATTTTCTGGATTTTCTTTTTGATATTCTGTCTCCACATGTTAGAATACACCTACCATTAAAATTACAGACTGATCAAGTCTTTCTTAGTGGGTAAACCAACAAAATCAGCAAGGGATCAAATACTTGTTTTCCCCACTGTACCTCTGCAGAGTCAACAGACACCAACCAGTGAGCTGTGTGAGGATCCACTGGTTGGGTCAGCAGATACCATGGGAGGAGATGACCAGCAAGCGTTCCTGTCTGAGATCAGTGAGGAGGATGTGGAGGTCCTGCGCCAAAGGGAAGAAGCTCTGCTCCAGATCGAGGTTTGTATTTGGTTATCTCAGTAAGTCCCACTGATTTCAACATCACCTTTTAGAATAAACAAAGTATTGGTTAGGGTGTGATGGAACCTTAACTTGATTTTCTGTAGTCATAGTGTCTCCCAGCATATTCTGATTGCATGCTTTAGCACTCATAATGAATTGTGCCAAAATTTGCTAATATCAGCACAAACTGCTGAAAAAGATAGTGCTGGCTAAAACAGAAAGGTGTCAGCATTAACTTTTTCAGCAGTTTGTGCTACACTAGCTGTTCTGAGGGATTGGACCATATGGGATAGCCTTTATGCCCCATGCAAATAAATGAGCCTTTGACACCCATGACCCTGTTGCTGCTTCACCAGTTGTCCTTCCTTGGACTGCTTTTGGTAGGTACTAACCACTGCATACACTGAACACCCCACAAGATGTGCCATTTTGGAGATGCTCAGACCCAGTCAGGTCGCCATCACAATTTGGCCCTTGTCAAAGTCACTCAGATCCTTACACTTGCCCATTTTTCCTGCTTCTAACAAATCAACTTCAAGAACTGACTGTTCTCTTGCTGCCTAAGATATCCCACACCTTGGCAGGTGCCATTGTAACAACATAATCAATGTAATTCACTTGTCAATGTTTTTAATTTTATGTTTGATCAGTGTGTGTGCGTGTTGGGGTTTCCCCCCCGGTCATATTTACAAACCAGATGGAATTTTATATTGGTTTAGCACTGCTTAGCACTGTTCTATAAGTTTTGTCTGCTGTTCTTAGTGTTCTGAAAAGCAAATTAGGAAACCACCCTTCAGTGTTTCTCTTTGATTCTAGATTTTGACATTTTAGTGTGAAATGAGCTGGTAGTGGTGACCTTTTGAATTCCAACAAGAGCTGATCTGGAAGGCAGAGGTACAGTAGGTAGCGTTAGTGCCTTATAGCGCCAAGGTTCCCGGTTTGATCATTTTCTCTCAACAGCCCCTAGGGGTATATGTGCATGGTGCCCTATGATTGACTGGTGTCCCATACAGGGTGAATATCCTAGTCTCAAGCCCACTGCAAACCTTACTAGGATAAAGCAGTTACTGAAAATGAATTAATAAAGCACTGCTTGGACAACAATTACCATAAGAAGTGGCTACCAAAGTGTCTGAGTAGAGATGATCTGTTTGAGCACGGAAGTAAATAGAAGGGTTGTTTTTGTTGTTTTTTTAGAACCCCATAAATTGTAAATAGGAATCATATCAAGTTCAGTGTAATTGTTGCATCTTTCCTCATTCAACGTTAATCACGTTGATCGCGTACAGTACATTGGGTCCAGCATGAAATATTCTTTAATAATCTGCAGAAAATGATTTCTGCAATCATTTCTTATTGATTTTGACTATAATTATACTTCAGCTTACCCAACATATAAAGTCTACACTGGGTAGATGCCCAAGATCACCTTCTGTTTCACTGCAATCAGTTCATCAGAGTGTAGTTTAAATTAATATTCCATGGTACTTTATACACAATACAAAAAAAAAAGTGTTCATAAATTCATTAGAGGAGCAGAAATTATCCTTTTTTTTCTAAAAATAAATGGCATTTTGTTTTTACCTTCCAGAATATCTTTATCCAGTTTTGAATGCACACACACACACACACACACACACACACACACACACACACACACACACACAATGTCTCATCTCATTATCTCTAGATGCTTTATCCTGTTCTACAGGGTCGGAGACAAGCTGGAGCCTATCCCAGCTGACTATGGGTGAAAGGCGGGGTACACAAGTCGCCAGGTCATCGCAGGGCTGACACATATGGCCCTTTTCCACTACCCTTTTTCAGCTCACTTCAGCTCACTTCAGCCTGACACGGCTCGCGTTTCGACTACCTCAGAGCAGCACGACTCAGCTCGCTTCAGCCTTACTTAGCACCTAATGGCCCTTTTCCACTACCCTTTTTCAGCTCACTTCAGCTCGCTTCAGCCTGACACGGCTCGCGTTTCGACTACCTTAGAGCAGCACGACTCAGCTCGCTTCAGCCCTGCTTAGCACCCAAAACTCGCACGGTTTTGGAGTGGGGCTGAAGCGAGCCAAACCGAGCCGAGTGGGGCTAGGGGCGTGAGGAGACACTCCCCTGTGCACTGATTGGTGAGGCGGAGTGTCCTCACATGCCCACACACGCCCCGCGAGCACGCTGGGATATGTAAACACCATAAACCCGGAAGAAGAAGAATTACGAATTATGAGAATTTCTGAAGCCTTATGCACCTCGCCTCATCTATACGCTCTTGCCAGTATCTGTTGGCGTTGTCGGTGACAACAAGCCACAGCACCAAGACCAGCAACACTAATGACTCCATGTCCTCTATGTTTATTGTTTACTATCCGGGTCGTCAGACTACTGCTTAAAAGGTCACTGATGTCACTGTTTGCGCCGCCTAACGACATCACGTGACATCCACCCACTTTCGCTAACTCCACCCAATGTGTCCACCCACTTCCAGCCAGCACGGTTCAGTGCAGTTGTAGTCGAAATGCAACTCCAACAGCCCCACTCAGCTCGACTCAGCCCAACTCAGCACGGCACGACTCAGCCCAACTCAGCCGCGTTGGTAGTGGAAAAGCGGCATAAAACTCGTACGGTTTTGGAGTAGGGTTGAAGAGAGCCAAACCGAGCCGAGTGGGGCTAGGGGCGTGAGGAGACACTCCCCTGTGCACTGATTGGTGAGGAGGCGTGTCCTCACATGCCCACACACGCCCCGCGAGCATGCTGGGATATGTAAACACCGTAAACCCGGAAGAAGAAGAATTACGAATTATGAGAATTATGAAGGCTTATGCGCCTCGCCTCATCTATGTGCTCTTGCCAGTATCTGTTGGCGTTGTCGGTGACAACAAGCCACAGCACCAAGACCAGCAACACTAATGTGGGTGCAATCAGTTAATTAAGTGATCAATCTCATTAAATCAGTCTCATTAAATTTTGAAGGTTAATAATTAAAATGAATCAATCCCATTGAATCGTTTACTTTGACTCATTTGAATTGAATCATACCATAGAATCAGTCTCATTTAGTGAATCGTTCAGTGAATCGTTCAATGAATCATTTAGTGAATCATTTAGTGAATCACACCATTAATCCTGGTGCTTAATAATAAATTACCAAACATCTAGATTATGGTATATTTCCAAATTATTACAATCACTTACCACATTACATAACTTTTATATGCACCCTTTTGAATTCGAGGGAGATTGGGGACTTCATATTGTTGTTCACACAAATAAAACAGTTTGTTTAATAAATGAATTTATTATACAAAGATAAAAATAATAAATCAATATATACAAGCAGTGAGGTGTGTGTGTATATATATATATATATATATATATATATATATATATATATATATATATATATATATATACACACGTGTGTGTGTGTGTGTGTGGCCTAGCTTGTTGCTAGCTCAAACAAAGGAATGTTATCTAAATAGAACAAAGGATTAGCTCTGTTGCTAATGTGTGCTTGTGTGTGTGTGTGTGTGTGTGTGTGTGTGTGTGTGTGAAGGACTTGACCATGTGTTTAGCCTCGTGTAGCTAACTACATGTGGTGGAGGCCTAGATTAGCCTTGTGTTGCTAGTGTGTGTTTGTGAATGGCCCCTATGGCCTAGCTAAAGTGTGTTTGTTAGGCCTGGTGAGGCCTACTGAGCACGTGTCGCTAAAGACAAAGGGAAGCTATCTAAAGTGTATCAGGCCTGGTCAGGCCTGTTGAGCACGTGTTTTCTCAGTAACAAAAAGATTCCACACTCATAACATTACCAACTCACTGAAACCTTGATAAGGTCAAAATGTATGATAAGGAAATTAGTGTTAGTCAGAATAAGAGAGAGAGAGCAGGAGCATGCACAACCTATCAAACAATTGAGAGAACATAGAACCAAAATAAATCAACACGCTGCGTGTCTAACAGTGTAACAGATAAACCTGGGTTTAAATTCACACTATTTCAAATAAAAGCAAATTCCTAAGACTATCCTAATTATGCCCAAATGCCAAAATCTTACTTAATCCTGCCTTTAGCAAGATATGAAGAACTATTCGCCGGTGTAGTTTCGGGCCTCGCCATGGGAGCACGTGAGCCGCTCGTGATGGAGGCGTAGAAAACTTTCGGGTCCAGCGGAGCACTAGGGTGGTTCCCGTGGAAAGCAGAGGATTCTTGGTCCGAACCTCAGCGTTCGTGAAGAAAAGTCTCTGATCAGAATCAGATGCACAGCGCTTTTGAGTTAAAAGGATTCAATCGCTTCTTAACTTTTGACTGCCTGGGCTGCAGTCGTGACGTCACTTCTAATGCAAGTAAACCGGTTGTAACTCAGGTTGAGTTTAAAGATCGCGCGACTCTAGAGTTTACCTTTGCCAAGGGTAAGAAAGAAAATCGCACTGAGTGATGGATCTTGCAAGAAAGAAGGCGTCTTTTTGGGTGGAGAGCATCCCTTTGGTGCATCTAGCTCTCTTGAAAACCGGACGCGAGAGACAAAAATGGAAGCGTTGTCCCATTGTTTTATGTGCGCATGGCGGACTGACGTAGATGATCCCGCCCACATGTGACATAGGTCACACGGAAGTTGCCTGGGAATTGTAGTTCTGACACAAGATGGCGGCATGATACCTACACTAACGACTCCATGTTTATTGTTTACTATCCGGGTCGTGAGACTACCGCTTAAAAGATCACTGATGTCACTGTTTGCGCCGCCTAACGACATCATGTGACGTCCACCCACTTTCGCTAACTCCACCCAATGTGTCCACCCACTTCCAGCCAGCACGGTTCAGCGCGGTTGTAGTCGAAATGCAACTCCAACAGCCCCACTCAGCTCGACTCAGCCCAACTCAGCACGGCACAGCTCAGCCCAACTCAGCCGCGTTGGTAGTGGAAAAGCAGCAATAGACACAGACAACCATTCACACTCACATTCACACCTACGGTCAATTTAGTGTCACCAGTTAACCTAACCTGCATATCTTTGGCTGTGGGGGAAACCGGAGCACCTGGAGGAAACCCACGCGGACATGGGGAGAACATGCAAACTCCGCACAGAAAGGCCCTCATCAGCCACAGGGCTCGAACACGGACCTTCTTGCTGTGAGGCGACAGCGCTAACCACTACACCACCGTGCCGCCCGTGTGTGTATATATAAAAATCTCCTTCTCACCCCCGGCAGGGGGGTGGTATCCATGTCATCCTCAAGCTCGGGTCCTCTACCAGAGGCCTGGGAGTTTGAGGGTTCTGTGCAGTATCTTCAATGTTCCTAGTACTGCGCTCTTCTGGACTGAGGCTTCAGATGTTGTTCCTGGGATTTGCTGGAGCCACTCTCCCAGTTTGGGGGTTACTGCCCCAAGTGCCCCCACTACCACAGGGACCACGCAACCCTTGACCTTCCACATCTGTTCCAGCTGCTCTTTCAACCCTTGATACTTCTCAAGTTTCTCATGTTCCTTCTTCCTGATGTTGGCGTCAGCTGGGATCGCCACATCTATCACCACCACCCTCTTCTGCTCTTTGTCCACCACCACTATGTCCGGTTGGTTAGCCAGGATCTGTTTGTCAGTCTGGAAGCTGAAGTCCCACAGAACCTTGGCCCTGTTGTTCTCAGCCACCTTCTGTGGTATGGCCCATTGGGACTTGGGTACTTCTATTCCATACTGGTTGCAGATGTTCCTGTATACTATCCCAGCCACTTGGTTGTGCCTCTCCATGTACACTGATCCAGCTAGCATCTTACACCCTGCTACTATGTGCTGGACTGTTTCAGGGGCTTCTTTGCACAGTCTGCATCGTGGGTCTGATCTACTCTGGTAGATCCTGGCCTCGATGGCTCTTGTGCTTATGGCCTGTTCTTGTACTGTCATGATTAGTGCCTCTGTGCTGTCTGTCAGTCCTGCATTATCCAGCCACTGGTAGGATTTCTTGATATCAGCCACTTCCTCTATCTGACGGTGGTACATGCCATGTAGGGGTTTGTCTCTCCAGGTTGTCTGTTCCTCCTCCTCCTCTGCACTCTCATCAGGGTTCTGCTGCCTGAGACATTCACTTAGCAGTTCATCCTTTGGGGCCATCTTTCTGATGTATTCTCGGATTTTCAATGTTTCATCCTGGACTGTGGTCTTGACGCTCACTAGCCCTCGGCCTCCCTCTTTCCGCTTAGTGTATAGTCTCTGGGTGCTGGACTTGGGGTGGAACCCTCCATGCATGGTGAGAAGCTTTCTAGTCTTGATATCTGTGGCTTCTATCTCCTCCTTTGGCCAGTTTATGATACCAGCGGGGTATCTGATGACTGGTAGTGCGTACATGTTGATGGCTCGGACCTTGTTCTTACCATTCAGCTGACTTTTCAGGACCTGCCTTACTCTCTGGAGGTATTTGGCTGTGGTTGACTTCCTTGTGGCCTCTTCATGGTTTCCATTAGCCTGTGGGATGCCAAGGTACTTGTAGCTGTCTTGGATATCACCTATGTTGCCCTCTGGTAGGTCAATCCCCTCAGTCCGGATCATCTTGCCTCTCTTTGAGACCATCCGGCCACACTTGTCCAATCCGAATGACATCCCTATGTCATCGCTGTAGATCCGGGTGGTGTGGATCAGCGAGTCTATTTCTCGCTCGTTCCTGGCATACAGCTTGATGTCATCCATGTAGAGCAGGTGGCTGATTGTTGCCCCACTACGGAATCGGTACCCGTAGCCACTCTTCGTGATGATCCGACTGAGGGGGTTCAGGCCTATGCAGAACAGCAGTGGTGATAGCGCATCTCCTTGGTATCTGCCGCACTTGATGTTGACTTGGGCAATGGGTTTTGAGTTGGCCTCTAGGGTTGTCTTCCACATTTCCATTGAGTTCTGTATGAAGGTCCTTAGGTTCCTGTTGATCTTATACAGTTCCAGACATTCCAGTATCCATGTGTGTGGCATTGAGTCGTAGGCTTTCTTGTAGTCAATCCAGGCAGTGCACAGGTTGGTCTGTCTCTTCTTACAGTCTTGGGCGACTGTTCTATCGACCAGTAGCTGGTGCTTGGCTCCTCTGGTGTTACTGCCAATCCCTTTCTGTGCCTCGCTCATGTATTGAGCCACATGCTTACTCATTTTTGCCACAATGATGCCTGACAGGGCCTTCCATGTTGTGCAGAGACAGGTAATTGGCCGGTAGTTGGATAGGATAGGTCCCTTCTGGGGGTCCTTCATGATTAGGACTGTCCTGCCTTGGGTTAGCAATTCTGGGTGGGTCTCATCCCTCAGCAGCTGGTTCATCTGTGCTGCGAGGCGTTCATGGAGTGCAGTTAGCTTCTTCAGCCAGTACGTATGGATCATATCGGGGCCTGGTGCTGTCCAGCTCTTCATCTTTGACACTCTTTCTTGGACGTCTGCCATTGAGATGGTTACTGGTTCTTGTTCTGGGAGGTTGCTGTGGTCAGCTCTTAGGTCCACTAACCATTGGTCATCGGTGTTGTGTGATGCCTTTCTTTCCCATATGTCTTTCCAGTATTTTTCCACCTCAGCTCTTGGTGGGTCTGACCGGTTGTTGTTCCCCTGCCACTGAGAGTACACCTTGGCTGGTTCAGTGGAGAACAGCTTGTTTATTCTCCTGGCCTCTCCCTCCTTGGTGTATCTCTTCAACCGGGTGGCCAGAGCTGTTAGTCGCTGTTTGGCAGTTTCGAGTGCCTCTGGTATGGAGAGTGAGTTGTACTACACTAGTGTGTGTGGATAGATAGATAGATAGATAGATAGATAGATAGATAGATAGATAGATAGATAGAGTGCCTTGAAAAAGTATTCATACCCCTTGAACTTTTTCACATTTTTCCACCTTACAACCACGAACTTAAAAGTTTTTTATTGAGATTTTATGTAATAGACCAACACAGAGTAGCACATAATTGTGAAGTGAAACGAAAATGATAAATGGTCTTCAAAATTTTAAACAAATAAAAATCTGAAAAATGTGGTGTGCATTAGTATTCAGCCCCCTGTACTCTGATACCTCTAAATACAATCCAGTGGAATCAATTGCCTTCAGAAGTCATCTAATTAAAGCCGCAAGCGGCCTCGACGGGCCCTCGCACCAGCGGCCAAGGGGGGCGGGGGCATGCGTCCCCGTGAAAAACCTTCCACAGCTTCTTCGGCAAGAGACATTACACCCACAATGGCGACAAAGCACAGAATTGGACACATGGCAACAATAGGGTCTCGCACTGGACGGTGCTCGGGGCCTAATAATAATGGTTCTCAGTAGCGGTGGCAGTCCAAGAAAAAGGGGCAAAATTTCGAGCGTAGTCGACCATGGCAAGCGCCCCAAAAAGGGTCTTGTAAAGAGTTTGCTTGCCAAGCTTGACAAATCAGAAGCTGCAATATCATTTCTGCCATAACCAGCACCCCCATGGGCAAAAGTGCACAAAATTTGGCGTAAATGTCAGGTGAGCTACGAAGAGTTTGCGTATGAAGTTTGATGACAATTGATTAAATAGAAGATGAGATATAGATTTTTGAAGAATAAATGTTGTGGTTTTTCCCATGTCAGTAGGTGGCGCTATGCTGTACATGAGCGATAATGAGATGGAAAAATAAGTGTCTACAACAGCAACGTACTATCACAAGGTAGTGGTGTGAAGGAAAAGCATTATGGAATTATTTACCAAAAACCCGTTTTGGAGAAATTGCGTCGGCCAGAAACAGCGCCCCCCATGGACGAAAATTCCCAAAATGTGGTATACATGACATGGGAGGTAGTAAGAGGGTGGCCGTGAAGTTTGATCAAATTTGAGGAAAGACTGGAATTTTTGCCCCAAAATAGCGCCCCCAGTGGCGAAATATCACAGAAATTGGGTAACATGTCAGAAGCCCAATGCGTGATGTGCGTGTGAAGTGTGAGCAGTTTTGAGCAATTAGAAGATTTGTTATGAAGTTTTAAGCATTTAAAATTTTGAAGTGAAAATTGATTGACGTATAACTTCTGAACGGTTTATCCTACGTGAAACGTATTTAGTAACTTTTGTCAGCCATGTCTCTAGATGATGTGTATCAATTTTGGTGACATTCCCATGAACGGTGTAGGAGGAGTTGCGCCCTCTTCGTGGCCATGCATTTCGCACAAAAGTGAAATTACCTCACTTCCTGTTGGGCGTGGCTAATGCATTGGCATTACATTTTTGTCCGGCCTAGTGAGATACATATGCGTACCAAATGGCATGCCACTACTACAAACTATATGGCAACCAGGCACCATAATGCGGGAGGCCAAAATCACAACGACTTAGGGGGCGCTATAGAGGCCCTGAGCCCCGGCCAAGTTTGGGCTTTTGGTTCTGAGTAGCGGTGGCAATTCTCGGAACTGGTGCCAAATTTCGCGCGTTTTCGCCCATGGCAAGCGCCCCGAAAATGGCCCAACAGCGGAGAAAAATAAAGAAGAAGAAGAAGAAGAAGAAGAATAGTGAACTCTTACAAGAACAATAGGGCCTTCGCCCAGTAGGGCTCGGGCCCTAATTACAACCCCGATTCCAAAAAAGTTGGGACAAAGTACAAATTGTAAATAAAAATGGAATGAAATGATGTGGAAGTTTCAAAATTACATATTTTATTCAGAATAGAACATAGATGACATATCAAATGTTTAAACTGAGAAAATGTATAATTTAAAGAGAAAAATTAGGTGATTTTAAATTTCATGACAACAACACATCTCAAAAAAGTTGGGACAAGGCCATGTTTATCACTGTGAGACATCCCCTTTTCTCTTTACAACAGTCTGTAAACGTCTGGGGACTGAGGAGACAAGTTGGTCAAGTTTAGGGATAGGAATGTTAACCCATTCTTGTCTAATGTAGGATTCTAGTTGCTCAACTGTCTTAGGTCTTTTTTGTTGTATCTTCCATTTTATGATGCGCCAAATGTTTTCTATGGGTGAAAGATCTGGACTGCAGGCTGGCCAGTTCAGTACCCAGACCCTTCTTCTACACAGCCATGATGCTGTAATTGATGCAGTATGTGGTTTGGCATTGTCATGTTGGAAAATGCAAGGTCTTCCCTGAAAGAGACGTCGTCATTGATGGTGTCTTTCCAGATGTGTAAGGTGCCCATGCCACACGCATTAATGCAACCCCATACCATCAGAGATGCAGGCTTCTGAACTGAGCGCTGATAACAACTTGGGTCATCCTTCTCCTCTTTAGTCCGAATGACACGGCGTTCCTGATTTCCATAAAGAACTTCAAATTTTGATTTGTCTGACCACAGAACAGTTTTCCACTTTGCCACAGTCCATTTTAAATGAGCCTTGGCCCAGAGAAGACGTCTGCACTTCTGGATCATGTTTAGATAGTGATATTATGCACTGTAGATGATGATATGTTCAAACTTTTTGTAATTTTACACTGTCGAACTCCTTTCTGATATTGCTCCACTATTTGTCGGCGCAGAATTAGGGGGATTGGTGATCCTCTTCCCATCTTTACTTCTGAGAGCTGCTGCCACTCCAAGATGCTATTTTATAGCCAGTCATGTTAATGACCTATTGCCAATTGACCTAATGAGTTGCAATTTGGTCCTCCAGCTGTTCCTTTTTTTTTACCTTTAACTTTTCCAGCCTCTTATTGCCCCTGTCCCAACTTTTTTGAGATGTGTTGCTGTCATGAAATTTCAAATGAGCCAATATTTGGCATGAAATTTCAAAATGTCTCACTTTCGACATTTGATATGTTGTCTATGTTCTATTGTGAATACAATATCAGTTTTTGAGATTTGTAAATTATTGCATTCTGTTTTTATTTACAATTTGTACTTTGTCCCAACTTTTTTGGAATTGGGGTTGTAGTTAATAGAGTCCTACTGTGTGTAATTTGCTCTCAGCATTAATACACTTGTTCTGTGAAGGCCTCAGTGGTTTGTTAGAGAACACTGAAGAACAAACAGCATCATGAAGACCAAATAACTCACCAGACAGGTCAGGGATAAAGTTCTGGAGAAGTTTAAAGCAGGGTTAGGTTATTAAAAAAATATCCCAAGCTCTGAACATCTCAAGAAGCACTGTTCAATCCATCATTCAAAAATGGAAAAAGTATGGCACAACTGCAAACCTACCAAGACATGGCCGTCCACCTAAACTGACAGAGCGAGCAAGGAGAGCACTGGTCAGAAAAGCAGCCAAGAGGCCCATGATCACTCTGGAGGAGCTGCAGAAATCCACAGCTCAGGTGGGAGTATCTGTGCACAGGACAACTATAAGTTATACACTCCACAAATCTGGTCTTTTTGGAAGAGTGGCAAGAAGAAAGCCATTGTTGAAAGACAGGCATAAGAAGCCATGTAGGGGACACAGCAAAAATGTGGAAGAAGGTGCTTTGGTCAGATGAGACCAAAGTTGAACTTTTTGGCCTAAATGCAAAGCACTATGTGTGGCGGAAAACTAACACTGCTCATCACCCTGCACACACCATCCCCACTGTGAAACATGGTGGTGGCAGCATCATGCTATGGGGATGCTTTTCTTCAGCAGGGACAGGGAAGCTGGTCAGAGTTGATGGGAAGATGGATGGAGCTAAATACAGGGCAATCATGGAAGAAAACCTGTTGGAGGGTGCAAAAGACTTGAGACTGGGAAGGAGATTCACCTTCCAGCAAGACAATGACCCTAAACATACAGCCAGAGCTACAATGGAATGGTTTAGATAAAAGAATATTCATGTGTTAGGATGGCCCAGTCAAAGTCCAGACCTAAATCCCATTGAGCATCTGTGGCAAGACTTGAAAATTGCTGTTCACAGACGCTCTCCATCCAATCTGGTTGAGCTTGAGCTATTTTGCAAAGAAGAATGGGCAAAAATTTCAGTGTCTAGTGTTACGACCCCATATTTTTCTTGTTTGATTTGTTTTGTGTTTTACTCTTGCAGATCCCGTGGGTGGCTGATGGGCCCAAATTACCACCACCTGGAGTCTGGTGAGAGCAGCACAGGATTGGCTGGTATTTGGTGCTCAGCCTTTAAAAGCCACTGGCGGTGATGTCACCCGGGGGGGGAGAGCTTTAGCTTGTTTGTTTGTGTTTCGGGGTTTTTTTGTATTCATTTCCTTATTTTCTTTTATGTAAATAAACCTCCCCTTAAACGTTCTGTGAGAAGTCTGTCGCTTATTTTTACCTCTTTTGTCTATGTCCTCATTTTTTCCCCTAGACAATTTGGGAACATAACACTAGATGTGCAAAGCTGGTAGAGACATACCACAAAAGACTTGCAGTTGTAATTGCAGCAAAAGGTGGCTCTACAAAGTATTGACGCAGGGGGGCTGAATACTAATGCACACCACATTTTTCAGATTTTTATTTGTTTAAAATTTTGAAGACCAGTTATCATTTTCATTTCACTTCACAATTATGTGCTACTCTGTGTTGGTCTATCACATAAAATCTCAATAAAAACCTTTTAAGTTTGTGGTTGTAAGGTGGAAAAATGTGAAAAAGTCCAAGTATGAATACTTTTTCAAGGCACTGTGTGTATATATATATGTATATATATATATATATATATATATATATATATATACATACACACACACACACACACACACACACACATATATGCCCTGTGATGACCTGGCGACTTGTCCAGGGTGTACCCCGCCTTTCGCCCGTAGTCAGCTGGGATAGGCTCCAGCTTGCCTGTGACCCTGTAGAACAAGATAAAGTGGCTAGAGATAATGATATATATAATATAATGTGTGTGTGTGTGTGTGTGTGTGTGTATACAATCCCGATTCCAAAAAAGTTGGGACAAAGTACAAATTGTAAATAAAAACGGAATGCAATGATGTGGAAGTTTCAAAATTCCATATTTTATTCAGAATAGAACATAGATGACATATCAAATGTTTAAACTGAGAAAATGTATCATTTAAAGAGAAAAATTAGGTGATTTTAAATTTCATGACAACAACACATCTCAAAAAAGTTGGGACAAGGCCATGTTTACCACTGTGAGACATCCCCTTTTCTCTTTACAACAGTCTGTAAATGTCTGGGGACTGACGAGACAAGTTGCTCAAGTTTAGGGATAGGAATGTTAACCCATTCTTGTCTAATGTAGGATTCTAGTTGCTCAACTATCTTAAGTCTTTTTTATCGTATCTTCCGTTTTATGATGCGCCAAATGTTTTCTATGGGTGAAAGATCTGGACTGCAGGCTGGCCAGTTCAGTACCCAGACCCTTCTTCTATGCAGCCATGATGCTGCAGTTGATGCAGTATGTGGTTTGGCATTGTCATGTTGGAAAATGCAAGGTCTTCCCTGAAAGAGACGTTGTCTGGATGGGAGCATATGTTGCTCTAGAACCTGGATATACCTTTCAGCATTGATGGTGTCTTTCCAGATGTGTAAGCTGCCCATGCCACACGCACTAATGCAACTCCATACCATCAGAGATGTAGGCTTCTGAACTGAGCGCTGATAACAACTTGGATCGTCCTTCTCCTCTTTAGTCCAAATGACACGGCGTCCCTGATTTCCATAAAGAACATCAAATTTTGATTCGTCTGACCACGGAACAGTTTTCCACTTTGCCACAGTCCATTTTAAATGAGCCTTGGCCCAGAGAAGACGTCTGCACTTCTGGATCATGTTTAGATACGGCTTCTTCTTTGAATTATAGAGTTTTAGCTGGCAACGGCGGATGGCACGGTGAATTGTGTTCACAGACAATGTTCTCTGGAAATATTCCTGAGCCTATTTTGTGATTTCCAATCCAGAAGCATGCCTGTATGTGATGCAGTGCCGTTTAAGGGCCCGAAGATCACGGACACCCAGTATGTACTTTGTCCCAACTTTTTTGGAATCGGGGTTGTGTATATATATGTGTGTGTGTGTGTGTGTATATATATATATATATATATATATATATATATATATATATATATATATATAAACCAATCTGCTTAAGTGTAGTACTTTGCATTGAGACCAACCTAGCAACCTCTTCCATCTTTCTTCAGCAGTTAGGAACAACTCTGCATCCATCTGTAAAGCTTCCTCAAAGGAACTTTACCACCCTGGTTCTGTCAAGACTGAATTAAGATTTCCACATGTGCTTATGAAAGAACAGTAGTCTTTGCCTTAACCGGTACCATCAAAACCATACATTTTTGGTGTAGTACCCGCTTCGATCTTCATACACGTGTTGTAGCATAAACAGCTGTTAAATAGAGGGGAGCTTGTCAGTCAACTGAAAACTAGTTGTGTAGTCTGGTGTTTTTTTTAATTTTCACATTTCACACATCATATTTGGTTAGTGCAGATATGAAACCTGAAGAGAGAGAAATAAGCATGTGACCCTGTAGAACAAAAATGTGATTATATAGAATCATCATATAAATATATAAATGAGATAGAAATATTAGAGAGAAACTTGTGAAGTGTCCAAAAGGACCATGCCATGTGAGGAGGAAAATGAATCAAGCCATATGTCTTCATAACCAATGACCAAATCCAAGAAGTATATACAACCCCAATTCCAAAAAAGTTGGGACAAAGTACAAATTGTAAATAAAAACGGAATGCAATAATTTACAAATTTCAAAAACTGATATTGTATTCACAATAGAAGATAGACAACATATCAAATGTCGAAAGTGAGACATTTTGAAATTTCATGCCAAATATTGGCTCATTTGAAATTTCATGACAGCAACACATCTCAAAAAAGTTGGGACAGGGGCAATAAGAGGCTGGAAAAGTTAAAGGTACAAAAAAGGAACAGCTGGAGGACCAAATTGCAACTCATTAGGTCAATTGGCAATAGGTCATTAACATGACTGGGTATAAAAAGAACATCTTGGAGTGGCAGCGGCTCTCAGAAGTAAAGATGGGGAGAGGATCACCAATCCCCCTAATTCTGCACCGACAAATAGTGGAGCAATATCAGAAAGGAGTTTGACAGTGTAAAATTGCAAAGAGTTTGAACATATCATCATCTACAGTGCATAATATCATCAAAAGATTCAGAGAATCTGGAAGAATCTCTGTGCGTAAGGGTCAAGGCCGGAAAAACCATACTGGGTGCCCGTGATCTTCGGGCCCTTAGATGGCACTGCATCACATACAGGCATGCTTCTGTATTGGAAATCACAAAATGGGCTCAGGAATATTTCCAGAGAACATTATCTGTGAACACAATTCACCGTGCCATCTGCCGTTGCCAGCTAAAACTCTATAGTTCAAAGAAGAAGCTGTATCTAAACATGATCCAGAAGCGCAGACGTCTTCTCTGGGCCAAGGCTCATTTAAAATGGACTGTGGCAAAGTGGAAAACTGTTCTGTGGTCAGACAAATCAAAATTTGAAGTTCTTTATGGAAATCAGGGACACCGTGTCATTCGGACTAAAGGGGAGAAGGACGACCCAAGTTGTTATCAGCGCTCAGTTCAGAAGCCTGCATCTCTGATGGTATGGGGTTGCATTAGTGCGTGTGGCATGGGCAGCTTACACATCTGGAAAGACCCCATCAATGCTGAAAGGTATATCCAGGTTCTAGAGCAACATATGTTCCCATCCAGACGATGTGTCTTTCAGGGAAGACCTTGCATTTTCCAACATGACAATGCCAAACCACATACTGCATCAATTACAGCATCATGGCTGCGTAGAAGAAGGGTCCGGGTACTGAACTGGCCAGCCTGCAGTCCAGATCTTTCACCCATAGAAAACATTTGGCGCATCATAAAACGGAAGATACGACAAAAAAGACCTAAGACAGTTGAGCAACTAGAATCCTACATTAGACAAGAATGGGTTAACATTCCTATCCCTAAGCTTGACCAACTTGTCTCCTCAGTCCCCAGACGTTTACAGACTGTTGTAAAGAGAAAAGGGGATGTCTCACAGTGGTAAACATGGCCTTGTCCCAACTTTTTTGAGATGTGTTGTTGTCATGAAATTTAACATCACCTAATTTTTCTCTTTAAATGATACATTTTCTCAGTTTAAACATTTGATATGTCATCTATGTTCTATTCTGAATAAAATATGGAATTTTGAAACTTCCACATCGTTGCATTCCATTTTTATTTACAATTTGTACTTTGTCCCAACTTTTTTGGAATCGGGGTTGTAAATGAATATGTACGTTTCTATTTTTCTAAAAACAGAACTGCAGATACAAAGCCAAATCAGCTGTTTCTAATAGGTATCAGCATCACATGCCATATTGAACACTGGACAAATAAAATGGAGCCACCTTCACACCTGAAGAGCTGAAACAATGCAGACAGCTTATTTGTGGTTTGGGGTGGAAGGGTATACAGATGGTCGAGGTGACAGGGAGGTGGTTCTGCCCACACTCAGTGTGCCCTGTGGCAGTTGCTGAAAGGCACTGTGCATAAGCTCAACCAAGCTGATCATATCTGACAGTGTGCTTTTTCAGTCTAAATTCCTGCTTTCTTCCCACCTACCGCTGCTCAGCCACATCACATTGGAAACTCAAGTCAGCTGAATCCAGAGTGACTGGAACTGCTCTGTCTCTCTTGCTTTCTCTCTGTCTGTTTACTAGACTCCTCTGTCAATGCATCCTTGCAAAATGCTCTCCATAAGAGGTTGTGCAGAGAAGTAGGGCTTGTGCTTTCAAACAATTACAACAGGGACAAGAGGGTTAAATGAGACACTAATGTCTACTTTGGTTTCCCTACAAGGAAAAGAACAAGGGGAATTAAGCATGCCTCAAGGGGTCCAATTTAATTCAGATGTACTATATTGTCCTTTATCATCATCCTGCAGGTATAACTAAAGGGATATTGTAGTAGCCTATAAGATGAATAGGAGAGAAAGATAGGGAGATTAGAGATGGAGACTGAAGCTTTCCGATATCACCTTTAGCTGTAGCTTTATCACTTTGGTATTGGCCATCATTTCATCAAAATGGATTTGGGGGGGGGGAAGGTCATAACAAAGGACAAATGTCAAAGGGAATCTGAAAGCAACATCTGCCCCCCCCCCCCCCCCCCCCAAAAAAAAAAAAAATACGAATACAAATGTGGACTTTGGAAGAGTGTGTGTGGAAGTTGAACATTGGGACACTATGTAAAAGTCTTAATAGATAACCAATGCCTTAAAAGATGATCATCTTACATTAAGTACACAATCACAGATACAAGATGATGTTCAGTTCAGATTTCTTTTTACTGTACCTTCTGTAATTCTCTATTAGTTGTGGTTAGAGAGCCTTATAGACAGGACCCCTATAGACAGGACCACTATAGACACATGAACACCTGCAGTACAGTGCTGCTTACAAGTTTGTGAACCCATTAGAATTTTCTATATTTCTGCATAAATATGACCTAAAACATCATCAGATTTTCACACAAGTCCTAAAAGTAGATAAAGCGAACCCAGTTAAACAAATGAGACAAAAATTATACTTGGTCATTTATTTATTGAGGAAAATGATCCAATAATACATATCTGTGAGTGGCAAAAGTATATGAACCTTTGCTTTCAGTATCTGGTGTGACCCCCTTGTGAAGCAATAACTGCAACTAAACGTTTCCGGTAACTGTTGATCAGTCCTGCACACCGGCTTGGAAGAATTTTAGCCCATTCTTTCATGCAGAACAGCTTCAACTCTGGGATATTGGTAGGTTTCCTCACATGAACTGCTCGCTTCAGGTCCTTCCACAATATTTCAATAGGATTAAGGTCAGGACTTTGACTTGGCCATTCCAAAACATTAACTTTATTCTTCTTTAACCATTCTTTGGTAGAACGACTTGTGTGCTTAGGGTCGTTGTTTTGCTGCATGACCCACCTTCTCTTGAGATTCAGTTCATGGACAGATGTCCTGACATTTTTCTTTAGAATTCACTGGTATAATTCAGAATTCATTGTTCCATCAATGATGGCAAGCCATCCTGGCCCGAATGCAGCAAAACAGGCCCAAACCATGATACTACCACCACCATGTGTCACAGATGGGATAAGGTTCTTATGCTGGAATGCAGTGTTTTCCTTTCTCCAAACATAATGTTCTCATTTAAACCAAAAAGTTCTATTTTGGTCTCATCTGTCCACAAAACATTTTTCCAATAGCCTTCTGGCTTGTCCATGTTACCTTTAGCAAACTGCAGATGAGGAGCAATGTTCTTTTTGGAGAGCAGTGGCTTTCTCCTTGCAACCCTGCCATGCACATCATTGTTGTTCAGTGTTCTCCTGATGGTGGACTCATGAACATTAGCCAATGTGAGAGAGGCCTTCAGTTGCTTAGAAGTTACCCTGGGGTCCTTTGTGACCTTGCCGACTGTTACACGCCTTGCTCTTGAGTGATCTTTGTTGGTTGACCACTCTTGGGGAGGATAACAATGGTCTTGAATTTCTTCCATTCATACACAATCTGTCTGACTGTGGATTGGTGGAGTCCAAACTGTTTAGAGATGGTTTTGTAACCTTTTCCAGCCTGATGAGCATCAACAAGACTTTTTCTGAGGTCCTCAGAAATCTCCTTTGTTCGTGCCATGATACACTTCCACAAACATATGTTGTGAAGATCAGACTTTGATAGATCCCGGACTCTAATTTCACCTTCAAATTAACTGCTAATCCTAGAGGTTCACATGATTTTGCCACTCACAGATATGTGATATTGGATCATTTTCCTCAATAAATAAATGACCATGTATAATATTTTTGTCTCATTTGTTTAACCACGTTATCTTTATCTACTTTTAGGACTTGCGTGAAAATCTGATGTTGTTTTAGGTCATATTTATGCAGAAAGATAAAACAATTCTAAAGGGTTCACAAACTTTCAAGCACCACCGTATACAAATGGACAAAAACTATGATGTTCAATTTTTCAAAAAAAAAAAATTGATGTCAGAAATGAAATGTATTGCTATATAAAATGGACAGATTATCTCATCTCATTATCTCTAGCCGCTTTATCCTTCTACAGGGTCACAGGCAAGCTGGAGCCTATCCCAGCTGACTATGGGCGAAAGGCGGAGTACACCCTGGACAAGTCGCCAGGTCATCACAGGGCTGACACATAGACACAGACAACCATTCACACTCACATTCACACCTATGGTCAATTTAGAGTCACCAGTTAACCTAACCTGCATGTCTTTGGACTGTGGGGGAAACCGGAGCACCCAGAGGAAACCCACACAGACACGGGGAGAACATGCAAACTCCGCACAGAAAGGCCCTCGCCGGCCACGGGGCTCGAACCCGGACCTTCTTGCTGTGAGGTGACAGCGCTAACCACTACACCACCGTGCCGCCTGGACAGATTATATCATGCTCAATTTTCTTACATGTGTATGCTTAACCTAGGTATGTCATACTGGTGTATTGCTGTGTAGTATGGTGGCACAGTGAGTAGCATTGGTGCCTCACACTTTCAGTATCCTGGGTTTGATTCTCAACTTGGATTACTGTCTGTGCAACATTTTTCATGTTCTCTTTTTTCTCACAAAATGCTATGATCTTATGCCTAATTTCTGCTCTTACATGTAATCATGAAAATAATCCCCATCATGCTCATATGGCAGTTTGAGCTAGAATAATTTCCTGAATGTGTGTGCGCGGGCACACAAACTTGGATGGTTAGTAATTTAACACTCTTTCCCCTCTCTGGTTAAGCATGCTGATGGTGTGATATGAAGGCAGCACTCATAAACCCCTTGACTTATACAAAGATGTCCTTTTCCAAATGATGACAGTACCTGTCTCAACTCTTCTCTCAGAATGTGACCCCATTTTAAAAGTTTGCTTGTGTAAAAACTTGTCCAAACTTTATAAAATCAGCAAAAACATACAAGCTGGTTTACTAATAGGCTGTATGCAGAACTGCTTCTTTCAAATGTGTAAAATAACTTGTCTTGTACTGTTTTGCATGTTTTCCTTAATGAATATGTAATTTGGTGCATTTCTACCTAAAAGTGCAAAATCAGTGCAACTCGATTAATTTAGCACCCACAGTGTGATTTACTCAACCTTAAGTCACTTTGGGAACAATGATTGCATGCAAAAATTAATACATTTGGAGGCCGTGTATTAAATTTTCTGAAGTATATTTCAATAAGACAAAAACATTCCTCAGTACCTTTAAATGAGTGTGTGTGTGTGTGTGTGTGTGTGTGTGTGTGTGTGTGTGTGTGTGTGTGTATTATTTACTTATTTATTTATTTATTTAAATTACAGTTTGGCAAAATTGACCATGGAAAAATTGGATATTTATGGCATATTTACCCCTCTGATGTCAACAGCAGTTAAATAGAAGCTATGTTTAAATAGAGGTTTTCATTCATGCAACCCTCAAACAGAACCTGCTATACACTTTTTTCATTCTCGATACATTCCAGAAGTTCTTTCTTTCTTTCTTTCTTTCTTTCTTTCTTTCTTTCTTTCTTTCTTCCCTTTAATCAGTGTTATGTTAGAGGCATAACATTTAAGAATCTCTGAAATTGGTATAACTGTTAAAAACACATAGCATGCATAATTAACTTACATTACATACTGTTTTCTGCACCTTCTTTGTATGTGACATGATTCACACAGTCCCACACAAATTAGTATTCATTATTTGTGATCTTGGTAAAGCTGATATTCTGCTCTTTTGACAGTAAGAGTTTCTCAAAATCTCACTGAGCATAATTGTTTAATCTACAGAGCACAAGCTGTGATGAAATAACATTTAGTCTGTCTAATCTCATAAAAGTAGATGGTAAAATCAACGTTGCCAGTTAACAAATGTACATGATTGACAAACCTGGGATAATGTAATGTTGGGACATAAAGTCTGCTCTGAAGGGTAATGGGCATAGACAGTGGTTAAATTGGGTTTTGTAATTGGGGAGCCCTCTTTGCATCGTATCAATGGTCAACATCTTTCAAAGTATCTTACTGGGAATAACCAAGAAAATCTTATAAATTATGGCCACACTGGGTGGAACTTGTAGTTATTAACTTTGTTTATTTTGGTGCACCTTTATCCTATAACAACAATTTCCATCATGTCTGGGGGGGAGGCCCAAAACATCTGTACAGTTTATGCTGAAATATGCAGTTAGAGCAGATGTGCAGTGGAGCACAGATAATGAACAGAGAGGACACAGTAGAATTATTTAAACATGCTTTTGATTAAGAAAACTTGCATATTCTACAAACATTTGAGCTTTCACATTGTCTTCATTCTCTTTTAATGCTACTGTATTTTTTAGAAAGCCAAATGACTCATGTGTGTTTATATATATTTTTTAAACATTTCATTTCATAATTTTTTTAAGCCATTTTTGGTCAACAGCATTTCTTTACATGTGCCTAAGACTTTTGCACAGTTTTGTGTGTGTGTGAAGTGAATAACCTAAATTATCTCATTACAATGGCAGCTGTCAAGGGGTGAGATATATTAGGCAGCAAGAGAAGAGTCAGGGTTTTTTTTTTTTAAGTTGATGTGTTGGAACCAGGAAAATGGGCAAGCATACGGACCTGAGCAACTTTGAAAAGGGCCAAGTTGTGATGGCTAGATGACTGCGTCTGAGCTTCTCTAAAATGTCACATCTTGTGGGATGTTCCCGGTGTGCAGTGGTTAGTACCTACCAAAAGTGTGGTCCAAGGAAGGACAACTGGTGAACCAGCAACAAGGTCATGGGTGTTGAAGGCTCACTGATTCGCACAGGGCATGAAGGCTAGTCCATATGGTCCAATCCCACAGAAGAACTACTGTAGCACAAACTGCTGAAAAAGTTAATGGTGGCTAAAATAGAAAGGTGTCACCATGAACTTTTTCAACAGCTTTTGCTACAGTAACTCCTCTGTCAAAAAGGCTTGATCACCTGCAAATTGAACTTCTTGCCCATGAAACTGCATGGTGTGTGCATGATGTATTAAGCATTGAACATCCATATGTGAAATCACAAACTTTGTGTGGCTCATCATCTGTTGTTGGAACTTTGTACACAGACATTGTATGGCATTGTATGGGCTCTAAGGCAACTTACTGGATCTGTAACTTAGTAAAATGGATTTGGTAGCTTTTCCAGGCTTCTGTTTACTGTCAATTAACTTCACACCCAACAAGAACAGAGCTGCAAAGCACTGCCTCTTAACTTATGACCCCCCCATCTCTCTCTCTCTCTGTCTAGCTTATACACACCCATAGACAAGGAATATACTATGTTATACAAGCAGTGTGTACTAGAAATTGTGTGTTTCCAGGGCCAAAGAATGAGAGGAATCATTTGATTCTACATTATAAACCATTTATTCAGCAAGGGCAAAAAGAGACATCTCATGCTCAAGCGGTTTTCAGGCTTCATTTTTTTTCCCTAGCAGTAAGCGTGTGTGTAAATCTGCTTAACATTTTTTCTGCTGTGGCAGTGACACTGCATTCTGTTGCCCAATGCCTTTGGGCCAGGGCTAGAACTGTTAGGGGAATCTTATATCAGCATTAAACATTTATATATGTGTGTGTGTGTGTGTGTGTGTGTGTGTGTGTGTGTGTGTGTGTGTGTCTGGGGGTCGGGGCAGTAAGCAAGCAACGGGAGAGAAACTCAGAAAAAGAAAAGTGCAAGGGCATGATTCACGCAAGTTATCTACCAACACCTTTCGCTTTACAAGCTAAAATTTTGGACAGAGGACATACTTTCTGAGAAGAAGCACTTCTAAAATGTGTTTCATATATCTTGGGTATAAAGACAGTTTTTGTTTGTAGCTCTCTTATTGAAAATATACATCAGTGTTGTCCAGGCTGAAGATAGATTATTTCAAGGTAATCCACAATACCTAACATGATTCCTGCTATGATCCTTCTTATTACTTGGCATATTCTTGTAGTTTGTCCCCTCCTAGAACTGCCACCTTATTGTGGTGGAGGGGTTTGTGTGCTTGAATGATCCTAGGAGCTATGTTGTCGGGGGCATTATGCCCCTGTTAGGGTTTCCCAAGGCAGACAGGTCCTAGGTGACAGGCCAGACCAAGAGCAGTTCACCAAAAAACCCCTATGGAGAAAAAATCCAGGACCGTGACGTCGCCCGGTAGGACGCAGCCGGGGCCCCACCCTGGAGCCAGGCCCGGGGTTGGGGCTCGTATGCGAGCGCTTGGTGGTCGGGCCTTTGCCCATGGGGCCCGGCCGGGCTCAGCCCGAAGAGGCGACGTGGGCCCGACCTCCTGTGGGTTCACCACCCACAGAGGTAGCAGTAGGGGTTTGGTGCAGTGTGGATTGGGTGGCAGTCGAAGGCAGGGGCCTCGACGACCTGACCCCCGGACACAGCGGCTGGCTGTTGGGACATGGAATGTCACTTCGCTGGGGGGGAAGGAGCCTGAGCTTGTGCGGGAGGTTGAGAGGTACCGGCTAGAGATAGTCGGGCTCACCTCCACGCACAGCTTGGGCTCTGGAACCCAGCTCCTCGAGAGGGGCTGGACTTTCCACTTCTCTGGAGTCGCCCATGGTGAGCGGCGGCGGGCTGGTGTGGGCTTCCTTATAGCTCCCCAGCTCAGCCGCCATGTGTTGGAGTTTACCCCAGTGAACGAGAGGGTCGCCTCTCTGCGCCTTCGGATTGGGGAGAGGGCTCTTGCTGTTGTTTGTGCCTACGGGCCAAATAGCAGTATAGAGTATCCGGCCTTCTTGGAGTCCCTGGGAGAGGTACTGAGGGGTGCTCAGACTGGGGACTCCATTGTGCTACTGGGGGACTTCAATGCTCACGTGGGCGATGACAGTGACACCTGGAGGGGCGTGGTTGGGAGGAACGGCCTCCCCGATCTGAACCCGAGTGGTGTTTTGTTATTGGACTTCTGTGCTAGTCACAGTTTGTCCATAACGAACACCATGTTCGAGCATAGGGGTGTCCATAAGTGCACGTGGCACCAGGACACCTTAGGTCGGAGGTCGATGATCGACTTTGTAGTCGTGTCATCTGATCTCCGACCCTATGTCTTGGACACTCGGGTGAAGAGAGGGGCTGAGTTGTCAACTGATCACCACCTGGTGGTGAGTTGGATCCGCTGGCGGAGGAGGAAGCTGGACAGACCTGGCAGGCCCAAACGTATGGTGAGGGTCTGCTGGGAACGTCTGGCCGAGCACTCTGTTGGGGAGGTCTTTAACTCCCACCTCCGGGAGAGCTTTTCCCAGCTTCCGAGGGAGGCGGGGGACATTGAGTCTGAGTGGACCATGTTCTCTACCTCCATTGTGGACGCAGCTGTTCGGAGCTGTGGCCGCAAGGTCTCCGGTGCCTGTCGTGGCGGCAATCCCCGAACCCGGTGGTGGACACCGGAAGTAAGGGATGCCGTCAAGCTGAAGAAGGAGTCCTATCGGGCCATGTTGACCTCCGGGACTCCTGAGGCAGCCGACGGGTATCGGCAGGCCAGGCGTGCTGCAGCTCGGGCAGTTGCGGAGGCAAAAACTCGGAACTGGGAGGAGTTCGGGGAGGCCATGGAGAAGGACTATCGGTCGGCCTCGAAGAAATTCTGGCAAACCGTCCGGCGCCTCAGGAGGGGGAAGCAGTACTCTGCCAACACTGTTTACAGTGCGGGTGGGGAGCTGTTGACCTCGACTGGGGACATTGTCGGGCGGTGGAAGGAATACTTTGAGGATCTCCTCAATCCCACCGTCATGTCTTCCACTGAGGAGACTGAGGCTGATGACTCAGAGGTGGACTCGTCCATTACCCAAGCCGAAGTCACTGAGGTGGTTTGCAAGCTCCTCGGTGGCAAGGCACCGGGGGTGGATGAGATCCGCCCTGAGTATCTCAAGTCTCTGGATGTTGTGGGGCTGTCTTGGTTGACACGCCTCTGCAACATCGCGTGGCGGTCGGGGACAGTGCCTCTGGAGTGGCAGACTGGGGTGGTGGTCCCTCTTTTTAAGAAAGGGGACCGGAGAGTGTGCTCCAATTATAGGGGAATCACACTTCTCAGCCTCCCAGGGAAAGTTTACTCCAGGGTACTGGAGAGGAGAATTCGACCGATAGTCGAACCTCGGATCCAGGAGGAACAATGCGGTTTTCGTCCTGGTCGCGGAACACTGGACCAGCTCTATACCCTTCATAGGGTGCTCGAGGGTTCATGGGAGTTTGCCCAACCAGTCCACATGTGCTTTGTGGATCTGGAGAAGGCATTCGACCGTGTCCCCCGTGGTATTCTGTGGGGGGTGCTTCGGGAGTATGGGGTTCGGGGCTCTTTGCTAAGGGCTGTCCGGTCCCTGTACGAACGGAGCAGGAGTCTGGTTCGCATTGCCGGCAGTAAGTCAGACCTGTTCCCAGTGCATGTTGGACTCCGTCAGGGCTGCCCTTTGTCACCGGTTCTGTTCATAATTTTTATGGACAGAATTTCTAGGCGCAGCCAGGGGCCGGAAGGAATCCTGTTTGGGAACCACAGGATTTCATCTCTGCTTTTTGCGGATGATGTTGTCCTGTTGGCTTCTTCAAACCAGGACCTTCAGCATGCACTGGGGCGGTTTGCAGTCGAGTGTGAAGCGGCTGGGATGAGAATCAGCACCTCCAAGTCCGAGGCCATGGTTCTCGACCGGAAAAGGGTGGCTTGCCCTCTCCAGGTTGGTGGAGAAGTCCTGCCTCAAGTGGAGGAGTTTAAGTATCTCGGGATCTTGTTCACGAGTGAGGGAAGGATGGAGCGTGAGATCGACAGGCGGATCGGTGCAGCCTCCGCAGTGATGCGGTCGCTTTACCGGTCCGTCGTGGTGAAGAAGGAGCTGAGCCAAAAGGCGAAGCTCTCAATTTACCGGTCGATCTACGTTCCGACTCTCACCTATGGTCATGAGCTTTGGGTAATGACAGAAAGAACAAGATCGCGGATACAAGCGGCTGAAATGAGTTTCCTTCGCAGGGTGGCTGGGCGCTCCCTTAGAGATAGGGTGAGAAGCACAGTCACTCGGGAGGAGCTCGGAGTAGAGCCGCTGCTCCTCCACATCGAGAGGAACCAGCTGAGGTGGCTCGGGCATCTTTTTCGGATGCCTCCTGGACGCCTCCCTGGGGAGGTGTTCCAGGCATGTCCCCCCGGGAGGAGGCCCCGGGGAAGACCCAGGACACGCTGGAGGGACTATGTCTCTCGGCTGGCCTGGGAACGCCTCGGTGTTCTTCCCGAGGAGCTGGCCGAGGTGTCTGGGGAAAGGGAAGTTTGGGCTTCCATGCTTAGACTGCTGCCTCCGCGACCCGGTCCTGGATAAGCGGAAGAAGACGAGACGAGATTCTTGTAGTTTGTAGTATTCATTTAATCATAAAAACAATCATTAGTACAGTACAGTGCAGTAAGACCACTGAATACATATTTTGTGCTATGTATTATGGCATCTGTGTATGGTGTAACACAATGAAATTGTCTTGTCTAAACGAATCTGTCTAGCACTCCTATCTACCCATAGGTATTTATTAGCCTGGTCCCAGCACATGTTCCGTACTTGTGATACTATGTTAGCTTTGAAGTAAACAAGCAGCAGCAACATGAGTGGAGTGCTGGTGGTTGCCAAAAAATGCATATATACATGCATGTGCGTTTCTCTGGTGCTCATATGCTGAAGCATGGCTGGATTTGCCAACAGAAATCTCTTGTAATAACAGCAAGAGTTGCAGTCAGAAGTTTACATACAGGGACTCGAACATCATGGCAATATTGGGCTTTCAGTGATTTCTTTGAATTGTGGGTTTTTTTTCTTTTCTTTTTTTGTGGCAGGATGATTGCACAACATACATCTTGAAGGGGGGGATTTGGTGCACAAGGTTTAATTTATTTTGGGTTTTCTGAAATCAATGCGAAGTCAAATTATACATAAAAGATCAAAAATATACAACCCAGAAAAAGTTTGTATTGTATGTTGAAATAATTGAAATTAATGCTGTGAAAACATTGATTTGTAAATAACCTTTGACCCATATTGCACTGAAAACAATACAACACATGATTTGAGGTTTTACCTCATGAATTCGCCTATCTGTTTGTTTGTTTGCTTGTTTTCCAAAATAAACACTTATTTCAATTTTGATTCTTGCATCACATTAAAAAAAAAAACTTGTCATGGTAAAGTATTTACGGTATAACTTTACCATTACAACTTTATGACAAGAATTTTTAAGTGTTGTGAGAAAGAATGGCAACTGTGGTGTTGCCCTTCTTTCTCACAGCACTTAAAATTGTTTAGGAACTGAAGACACATAGTGATGAAGTATTTCAGGTGTTGTTTTGTCCCATTCTTCTTACAAACAGGTCTTAAATTATGCCACAGTACAGGGTCACGGTCATATTTTTTTGTTTCAAAATTTGCCACACATTCTTTATTGGGGACAGAGAGGACAGGCACCCTCTTCTTCCACAGCCATGCCTTTGTAATGTGTACAGAAAGTGGTTTTGCATCATCTTGTTGAAACATGCATGGGCATCACTGCAAAAGAAGGAAGCATTTGTTACTCCAAAATCTCAGTTTACTTTTCTGTGTTAATGCTGCCATCACCAAAGTGTAAGTACGTTTGCCAAGCTCACATAACCCCATACCGTGACAGACCACTGCTTTTAGACTTGTTGCTAGTAACAGTTTGGATGGTCCTTTTCATTTTTGGTCCAGAACACATGGTGTCCATTTCTTACCAAAAAAAAGACCTGAAATACTTATTAATTTGACCACAATACACATTTCCACTGTGTGATGGTCCATCCCAGATGCCTCTGAGCCCAGAGAAGTCGATGGTGTTTCTGGACACAGTTAACATAAGGCTTCCTTTTTGCACAGTCAAGTTTTAACTGGCATTTGTGGATGTAACACCATATTATACAATCCCGATTCCAAAAAAGTTGGGACAAAGTATAAATTGTAAATAAAAACAGAATGCAATGATGTGGAAGTTTCAAAATTCCATATTTTATTCAGAATAGAACATAGATGACATATCAAATGTTTAAACTGAGAAAATGCATCATTTAAAGAGAAAAATTAGGTGATTTTAAATTTCATGACAACACATCTCAAAAAAGTTGGGACTAATAATAATAATTTCAATTTATATAGCACCTTTCAGGGCGGCACGGTGGTGTAGTGGTTAGCGCTGTCGCCTCACAGCAAGAAGGTCCTGGGTTCGAGCCCCGGGGCCGGCGAGGGCCTTTCTGTGTGGAGTTTGCATGTTCTCCCCGTGTCCGCGTGGGTTTCCTCCGGGTGCTCCGGTTTCCCCCACAGTCCAAAGACATGCAGGTTAGGTTAACTGGTGACTCTAAATTGACCGTAGGTGTGAATGTGAGTGTGAATGGTTGTCTGTGTCTATGTGTCAGCCCTGTGATGACCTGGCGACTTGTCCAGGGTGTACCCCGCCTTTCGCCCGTAGTCAGCTGGGATAGGCTCCAGCTTGCCTGCGACCCTGTAGAACAGGATAAAGCGGCTAGAGATAATGAGATGAGATGAGATGAGATAGCACCTTTCACAAACCCAAGGATGCTTTACACAGGAGTTACCAAAAAAAAAACACTAGGAAGAATAGTGTGAGGTAAAGAGAAAAGTTTTCAAGTTAGCTTTGAAGGAAGAGAGAGTGGAACAGTCATGAAGCGATTGTGGTAACGAGTTCCAAAGTTTAGGAGCAGCAACACTGAATGATCTGCCACCCATAGATGCCAGTTTAAAACGTGGAACAGTCAGAAGTCCACAGACAGAAGATCTGAGGGAGCGGGAGGGACAGTACAAATGAATTAGCTCACAGAGATAGGAAGGGGCGAAACCATGCTTTATAGGTTAAAAGCAAGATTTTGTATTTGATCCGAGAGATAACTGGCAACCAATGCAGTTGCTGTAAAACAGGAGTGATGTGAGCAGTGCGCTTGGTGAGTGTGAGGACTCTTGCTGCTGAATTTTGGATGTACTGCAGGCGATTGAGCAATGTGGCAGGGAGACCATAAAAGAGAGAATTGCAGTAGTCAAGATGAGAAAAAATACAGTAAATGCATTGACCAACATTTTGGCATCAGTTTCCAAGAGAAAAGGGTGGAGACATGCAATATTGTGGAGGTGAAAGAAAGCATTCTTAGTAATTAGTTTAAGATGGGGTTCAAACGTAAGGGTGGAGTCAAAGATAACTCCAAGGTTTTTTTTTATAACTTGGGAAGGACAAATAGACACACCATCAACATCAATAGTAAAACTTGAGAAATTCTGAACCCGTCTTTTGGTACCTACTAATAGAACCTCCGTTTTGCCAGCATTAAGTTTAAGGCAGTTCTTATGCAGCCATTGCTTAAGGTCAGTGATGCAAGTCCTTAGCAGCTGAACAGAGGCTATGGAAGGGGTGATAGTGATGTAGATTTGAATATCATCAGCATAACAATGAAAGTTAAGGCCATGGTTATGAATAATCTGGCCTATAGGAGAAACATATAAAAAGAAGGGGACCAAGGACAGAACCCTGAGGCACACCTTGAGCAACAGCAGCAGTAGATGATTTATGAACACCAATAGAAATAAACTGTTGCCTGTTTGCTAGATATGACTGAAACCAGGATAAAGCTAAGCCAGTAATACCAAAAGAAGACAGTCTGGAAATGAGTATCTCATGATGTACAGTGTCAAAGGCAGCTGTGAGGTCCAAGAGAACAAGGACATTGAGATGACCAGCATCAGTTGAGAGCAAAAGGTCATTAACAACTCTTAAGAGAGCAGATTCAGTGCTATGCATATTGCGAAAGCCCGACTGAAAGGGTTCATAGAGATCATTAAGAGCAAGGAAAGTATGAAGCTGAAAGGCTACAACTCTCTCCATTACCTTAGCTAGGGACGGGAGATTTGAAATGGGTCTGTAATTGGACAGTGAAAGAGAATCTAGACCAGGTTTCTTTAGTATTGGTGTAACTGAAGCAATTTTGAGGGAGATGGGAACAGTGCCTAAAGCAAAACACTGATTAATCAAATGAGCAATATAAGGGGAGATAGCAGATACACAGGATTTAAGAAGTGCAGTGGGTGCAGGGTCCAACAGACATGAGGAGGAGGAGGACTTGGTCATAATTTCCAATACTTTAGAAGAATCAACAGGAGAGAAAGCAGAGAGACAGCAGTCAGCTTTATGAGAAAGAGCTACTAATGGGACAGAAGAATGAATTTCAGAATGAAAGTGTTAGTAAATACTGTCAAGTTTATCCTTGAAAAAATCCCAAAAAGCCTGACACTGAGCAGGGAAACTGGGAGTGGTTGAGGAAGGAGGCTGAAGAAGTTTATTTATTGTATTAAACAGAGTTTTGGGTCTATGATTGCCACTCTTAATGATGTTAGTATAGTAGGAAGATCGGGCAGCATTAAGAGCATCCTTATACTTTGCAATGTGTTCAGAAAAGAGTGAAAGATGAATGGTAAGGCCAGTTTTCTTATAAAGGCACTCAAGCCGCCTTCCCTTGGCCTTCATGGCCCTAAGCTCAGAGGTGAACCAAGGAGAGGTGCAATTTGCGGAGACCTGTCTAGTTTTAAGGGGAGCGAAAGTGTTGTGTGTTTAGATATAGTATTATTGTAAATAGCAACTGTATCATCAGGACAGGAAAACTCAGCAAATTAACAAAAAAAGAAGAAGAGAGGAGAGAGGCAGAGAAAGAATGCACATCAATAGAAGAAAGATGATGGAAAGAGACAGTAAAACGCAGAGGAAGTTTAGAAGAAGGCACACTGAGACAACACTCAATCAACTTGTGGTCAGTAAAACCTACATCAGAACCTGATACAGATACAATTTTTGTACCAGTAGAGCAAAGCAAGTCAAGTATATGACCATGATTATGTGTGGGAAAGTCAACATGCTGAGTTAAACTAAAACATTCAAAGACAGTCAAGAGCTCATCAGTAAGGGAGCAACTAAAATCAAAATTAAACAAGGCCATGTTTACCACTGTGAGACATCCCCTTTTCTCTTTACAACAGTCTGTAAACGTCTGGGGACTGAGGAGACAAGTTGCTCAAGTTTAGGGATCGGAATGTTAACCCATTCTTGTCTAATGTAGGATTCTAGTTGCTCAACTGTCTTAGGTCTTTTTTGTCGTATCTTCCGTTTTATGATGCGCCAAATGTTTTCTATGGGTGAAAGATCTGGACTGCAGGCTGGCCAGTTCAGTACCCGGACCCTTCTTCTACGCAGCCACGATGCTGTAATTGATGCAGTGTGTGGTTTGGCATTATCATGCTGGAAAATGCAAGGTCTTCCCTGAAAGAGATGTTGTCTGGATGGGAGCATATGTTGCTCTAGAACCTGGATATACCTTTCAGCATTGATGGGGTCTTTCCAGATGTGTAAGCTGCCCATGCCACACACACTAATGCAACCCCATACCATCAGAGATGCAGGCTTCTGAACTGAGCGCTGATAACAACTTGGGTCATCCTTCTCCTCTTTAGTCCGAATGACACGGCGTCCCTGATTTCCATAAAGAACTTCAAATTTTGATTCGTCTGACCACAGAACAGTTTTCCACTTTGCCACAGTCCATTTTAAATGAGCCTTGGCCCAGAGAAGACGTCTGCGCTTCTAGATCATGTTTAGATACGGCTTCTTCTTTGAACTATAGAGTTTTAGCTGGCAACGGCGGATGGCACGGTGAATTGTGTTCACAGATAATGTTCTCTGGAAATATTCCTAAGCCCGTTTTGTGATTTCCAATACAGAAGCATGCCTGTATGTGATGCAGTGCCGTCTAAGGGCCCGAAGATCACAGGCACCCAGTATGGTTTTCCGGCCTTGACCCTTACGCAGAGAGATTCTTCCAGATTCTCTGAATCTTTTGTTGATATTATGCACTGTAGATGATGATATGTTCAAACTCTTTGCAATTTTACACTGTCGAATTCTCATCTCATCTCATCTCATCTCATCTCATTATCTCTAGCCGCTTTATCCTTCTACAGGGTCGCAGGCAAGCTGGAGCCTATCCCAGCTGACTACGGGCGAAAGGCGGGGTACACCCTGGACAAGTCGCCAGGTCATCACAGGGCTGACACATAGACACAGACAACCATTCACACTCACATTCACACCTACAGTCAATTTAGAGTCACCAGTTAACCTAACCTGCATGTCTTTGGACTGTGGGGGAAACCGGAGCACCCGGAGGAAACCCACGCGGACACGGGGAGAACATGCAAACTCCACACAGAAAGGCCCTCGCCGGCCACGGGGCTCGAACCCGGACTTTCTTGCTGTGAGGCGACAGCGCTAACCACTACACCACCGTGCCACCCACTGTCGAATTCCTTTCTGATATTGCTAAATTTGTCAGCGCAGAATTAGGGGGATTGGTGATCCTCTTCCCATCTTTACTTCTGAGAGCCGCTGCCACTCCAAGATACTCTTTTTATACCCAGTCATGTTAATGACCTATAGCCAATTGACCTAATGAGTTGCAGTTTGGTCCTCCAGTTGTTCCTTTTTTGTACCTTTAACTTTTCCAGCCTCTTATTGCCCCTGTCCCAACTTCTTTGAGATATGTTGCTGTCATGAAATTTCAAATGAGCCAATATTTGGCATGAAATTTCAAAATGTCTCACTTTTGACATTTGATATGTTGTCTATGTTCGATTGTGAATACAATATCAGTTTTTGAGATTTGTAAATTATTGCATTCTGTTTTCATTTACAATTTGTACTTTGTCCCAACTTTTTTGGAATCGGGGTTGTAGTGTTTGCCAAAGTAATCCTGAGCCCAAGTGGTTATATCAGTGTGGGAATAGTTGAAGATGGGTGGAGCACAGAAGCACGGCAGGCCAGAACTGAGTTCTTACAAACACTTTTATTTTGCGCTTTTCAGCGGCTTACTTTGCTCGCCCACACACATGCACATGCACACAAGTGTCCAGTTTGGGGAGAGTTCCCTTTCTCTGCTCTCTCTCTCTTTTTATAGGGCGTGGTCACTGGGGGAGACACACAAACACAGGTTAATTCACGTCAAGTGCAGTGATTCTGCCACTTCCCTTCCCTGACTCCGCCCTCCATTCACAGACCGACGCTTGACCACGCCCCTGCTGCCACATACCCCCACCGCCCGACTCAGGCTGGGGAGCCGTCCGGCCTGCAGCTGACCCCCCCCGACGGGAGAGGAAATCCACCACAACCATCTGTGTCCCCAGCCTGTGGACCACCTCGAACTTAAACGGCTTGAGTGCCAGATATCAACGGGTGATCCGCGCATTGGCATCCTTCATGCGGTGGAGCCACTGCAGGGGCACGTGGTCCAAACAGAGGGTGAAATGGCACCCCAGCAGGTAGTAGCAGAAAGCGAGGACCACCTGCTTGATTGTGAGGCATTCCTTTTCTATTGTGTTGTACCTGCCCTCGCGCATTGACAGCTTCCGGCTGATGTACAGCACTGGATGCTCCTCCCCCTCCCCCTCCTGGGATAGAACAGCCCCCAGCCCACTGTCCAACGCGTCCGTCTGCAAAACAAAGGGGAGAGAAAAGTCAGGGGAGTGTAACAGTGGCCCCCCCACCCAGTGCAGCCTTTACCTCAGAGAAAGCCTGCTGGCATTGCTCCGTCCACTGGACCGGATCTGGTGCCCCCTTTGTAGTGAGATCAGTCAGCGGGCTGGTGACGTCCGAAAAGTTAGGTATAAACCTACGATTGTAGCCAGCCAGCCCCAGGAACTGTCTCACCCCCTTTTTGGTCTTGGGCCTCGGGCAGGCTGCAATCGCTGTTGTCTTATTGATTTGGGGATGCACCTGCCCATTGCCCAAGTGGAAGCCCAGATACCATGCTTCCACCCATCCAATCGCACACTACTTCCGGTTGGCTGTGAGACCCGCATGCCTCAGTGACCTAAGGACAGCCCTTAGGTGGTCTAAGTGCTGTGGCCAGTTGCCTCAGTGACCTAAGGACAGCCCTTAGGTGGTCTAAGTGCTATGGCCAGTCATCATTATAAATAATGATGATATCCAAGTATGCGGCCACGTAGGTGGCGTGGGGGCAGAGGACCCTATCCATAAGCCGCTGGAACGTAGCGGGTGCCCCAAACAGCCCAGAAGGAAGTGTGATGAACTGGTGTAAGCCAAATGGTGTGGAAAAGGCTGTTTTCTCTCAGGATAGCGAAGTCAAGGGGATCTGCCAATATCCCTTTGTCAAATCCTGTGTCGAATAAAAACGAGCCATGCCTAGTTGATCAAGCAACTCGTCAATACGAGGCATTGGGTATGCATCAAATTTAGACACCGCATTGACTTTTCTATAGTCCACACAGAACCAGACCGACCCGTCGGCCTTGGGAACCAAGACCACTGGGCTGCTCCAGTCACTGTGGGACTCCTCGACAATGCCCATTTTGAACATGGCCTTGAGTTCTTCCCGAACCACCTTTTTTTTGTGTTTGGGCAGTCTGTAAGGGTGGCTGTGCACTACTATCCCTGGGGGCATCTCAATGTGGTGTTCTATGAGGTGGGTGCAGCCGGGCAGGGACATGTCAGAAAATTCTGTCTGCAACTGGGCGACCTCTATGAGTTGGGTTGGGGAGAGGTGGTCTCCACAGGGGACCGGAGCGGTGAGTGATGTCAATTTTCCTTTTTGAACCTCTGGCCCCAGCTCCGCCTTCTCTGGAACTACCGACACCAACGCCACGGGGACCTAGTTCCAAAGTTTTTACAGATTGAGGTGGTAAATCTGTAAAGCCCCACCCCTGTCCATTCGCCTCACCTCATAGTCGACATCCCCAACTCACTGTGTGCCCTCAAAGGGTCCTTGCCACCTGTCAATCAATTTGGAGCTCTGTCGTACAGACAGACTTGACGTTCTTGGGCCTGCCGCAAATTCTCCTGGGTTAGGTGCGTGAATGTGTGGAGTTTGGCATGCAGGTTGATAACATATTGAATTTCATTTTTACTTGTTGAAGGTCCCTCCTCCCAATTTTCACGCAGCACATCGAGAATGCCACGTGGCTTATGCCCGTATAATAATTCGAATGGGGAGAACCCCGTGGAGGCTTGTGGGACCTCTTGCACTGCAAATAACAGGGGCTCAAGCCATTTATCCCAGTTGCATGCATCCTTGCTTACAAATTTCCAAATTATGTTCTTGAGGGTGCGATTGAACCATTCATCTAAGCCATCCGTTTGTGGGTGATCAACGCTGGTGCGCATAGGCTTAATTCCCAGTAACCCATACAGTTTGCGCAGTGTGTGTCACATAAACGTAGTGCCTTGATCAGTCAGAATCTCTATGGGGATTCCGACTCAGGAGATGATGCGGAAGAGTGCTTCTGCAATACTACGTGCTGAGATATTGTGAAGAGGCACTGCTTCCGGATATCGCGTTGCATAGTCCACCAGAACTAAAATAAAGCGATATCCTCGTGTTGACCGATCTAATGGCCTGACGAGATCCATCCCAATTCTTTCAAATGGGGTCTCGATTAATGGCAGGGGGCGCAAAGGCGCTTTTGGAATAGCCGAGGGATTTACTAACTGGCATTCGCGGCACGCCGTACACCACCTACGGACAGCAAACACAGGTTAATTCACGTCAGGTGCAGTGATTCTGCCACTTCCCTTCCCTGACTCCGCCCTCCATTCACAGACCGACGCTTGACCACACCCCTGCTGCCACAATCAGCTACAGACAAATGATGATTCTTGATGCAGTGCTACCTGAGGGATCAGAGATCACAGATGTTCATCTTAGGCTTGTGCCCTTGCGCTTTATGCACCAAAATTCCTCCAGATTCCTTGAATCATTTAATGATATGATGCCATATTTTACCATAGAGGGTGAAATATTCAAATCCTTTCATATCTTTCTTTGAGGAACATTGTTTTTAAACATTTCAATAATTTTCTCATGTATTTGTTGACAAACTGGAGATCCTCGGTCCATCTTTACGCCTCAGATTCTAGGCCTTTTCAAGATACTGATTTTGTACCAAATCATGATTACAATCACCTGTTGACATCACCTGTTTCAAATCGCATCATTATTTAATTAGTTGCAATGAGATACAAGTCAAAATACATTTAGAAAGCAATGTTTCCATTCCGTCACAGCATTTTCTGATTTGGCACATCTAATATTTTCTGGCATGTGTCTTAGCAAGTTTCATCTTGACCAAATACGTTCAGAAGCCAAAAACAAGCTTAGGGAAAAATTCTGGTTGGATATTTGACTACTTGTCTTGACAGAATTGGTAGAGTTAAATTAAATTTTTGTGTTTCCTGCCAAGGACCTGACATTTAACCACAGTCCACATATTTTCGATAGGATTGAGGTCAGGACATTTTAAACTGACACAGGTCGATGAATTAAAAAGATGAATAGTACCCTGTGGTGCTAGAATAACCTCTAGGTACTGTACTTGAATCACACTCTGTATTACCCACTGCCTCATGCCTGTGAAGGAGAATGAGCTGGAAAAACACTGCATGCTAATGTTTACACTTGGGTATAGAAATGGCTGAAGTTTATCCTCATTATAATATTATAATGAGCAAGGTTGCAACAAACATGGTGGAACTAGAGGCTTCCGATACAGAAGCCAGCACTCAAGAGCCTTCAGCTCACAGGTGCATTTAGATTTGGAATATTTCAATTCTCAATTTTTATTTTTATAAAAATATTTTTTCTAGATATTTCGATTTGTTTTGATTTTGGAGTCTTTATTCGATCTGGGCAATCCGCCATGTTTGCTGTGGTTCCGCAGTTGCGACCTCTGACCCGCACATGACCTCATGTGACTTTTCAGAACTGGCTGCCAAACAGTTTGTAAACAGACTCACATGTGGTTAGGATGCCCCGCATGAGGAAATGGAATGTATTGAAAGATGATGATGCATATCAGCTATGCGGATGGGTATCAGCTCAAACAGTTCAGAAAGGGGAGTGGATTAAATGATTCCTGAGCCAGCACATCAACCTGCGTCACTTTAAGTTTCATGGTAGCCTGCTTTATCCATTCCACAACCAGCTTTGATGTATATTTGGGGTTATTGCCCTGTTGGAACACCCACTTGTGTCCAAGATTTTGATGGTTTGAGGCAGGGGCGGAGCTAAAGGGGGCGGGGCCATTGCCCCTGGCCCTTGGGCCCTCCCCCTAGCCATACAGGGCCCCACCCTTTGACATTTAGGCCCTCCCAATAAATGCACCTTACGCAATTTCATTGGAAATTCCTTGAAACCTACAAGTTTTCACATGATTACAGATAAGTTGACCTATATAGCTTTCATTTTTGCTACACATTCTTATCATGGTTAAAAAAATAAAATAAAAAAAACCCCGTGAAATCAGGATAGTTGAGGCTTTTCTTGGATTTGAGATAACTGTGAACGCATCCGCTTCTGAACTGGAGGACCAAATTATTAGCTACATTGAAGGGAATGGCTTAGATCTCCCCAGATGCCATGGACAGGGTTATGATGGTGCAGCGAACATGAGCAGAATTTATTCTGGTGTTCAAGCGAGAATAGCAGAGCGGGAGCCCCTTGATTTGTACGTGCACTGTGCGGCTCATTGTCTGAATTTGGTACTGAATGATTGTCAAAACTATCCCAGAGATTAGAGTTTTATGATGTGGTTGCCACCAGTGTTAAGAGATGGGCATTACTTGGCAACTTATTGAGCCCAGAGAGCAGGGACATAACCTTGAAACGCCTCTGCCCAACCCGCTGGTCCTCCCACTATGATGCGATTGTTGCGTTAAAGTACAGATATGGAGACATCATTAAAGCTCTCGACAAGCTCTCACTTACAAGTGAGAAAATGAATGAATGAGATGAGGCAGATGCACTTAAAAAGGCCATTACTAAATTTCAGTTCATATTTTTAATCAGCCTTCAGACAAAGATTTTGGCGTGCACTAATGCCATCTCAAAGTTACTGCAGGAGAAGATTATTGATCTCCTCAAAGCGTCTGCAGTATTGCAGAATGCTGTACGAACTCTACAGGAGTACAGGGAGCAGTTTGATGAGGCAAAGACTTCCACTCTGGCATTGGCTGTGAAATGGGGCAGTCAAACGCAATTTGTAGTCACCAGGTTGAAAAAAGTGAAGCACCACTTTGATCACCTTAGCGAAGACAGTCGGCTTTCCGATGCAGAACATTATTTTCGGGTGAATGTGTTCTATGCATGCCTTGATGTAATCATTCAGCAGCTGTCACAAAGATTTGTCAGTTTAAATCGGACTGCTCATTTGTTTGAGGCTATTCATCCAAATACGCTCCAGCATGCCAAGGATGAGGAGCTATACAAAGTGGCCCGTCGACTGTGTGATCACTATAGTCGGGAAATTGACTCCAGCTTTCCTGGTCAACTAGTGTCATTTAGGGCTTGTTTCAAGGAGCAGATAGCGAGATTGTGCTTAGCCTGGCCAGGTTGCTGGTAGTAGATCATCCAGCAGTAACTTCTACATTTAGTGAGGTGTGCATGGCCTTCTTGTTTTTTCTCACTCTCCCCGTCTCAGTTGCGACAGCAAAGCGCTCTTTCTCCAAATTAAAATTGATAAAAAAAATTACCTCAGGAGCACAATGGGTCAAAAGAGACTCTGTGGATTGGCCATTTTATCAATTGAGAATGAGCTAGCAAGAGCGCTTAACATCCCTCAAATAGTTGACGACTTTTTGGAGCGCAAGGTGCATCAAATGCCTTTTTAATGACGAACGCAGGTTTCCGTGTTGGCTTTGTAGTTGAAGATGTGCTTACACAATGAGGGTGTATCATTCATGATTGCTTGATTTTTGTTGTTGTTGTTGTTGAGTGTCTATTTGGAACATAATAAAAAATGAATGGAAAATAGGCCTATAAAAAAAATAAAAAAAAAAAAACTTTCAGCAAGTTCTGTTCTAATATAGCCTGATTATATGCCGCAGGCCTTCTGTTTGTTTGCAATTTCGCCATGGCTAGGTCCAAAGGCTACGTTCTTAAAAACTGCTTTTTGTTAGATATAGCCTGAGTAGGCCTATATGCCACCAGCCTTCTAATTTGTTTGTTTGCAATTTTGCCATGTGATGGGGGCTGATTGGTGTTTTGCCCCTGGGCCTTGTGTGCAGTTGTTCCGCCACTGGTTTGAGGGTGGCATGGTGGACATCAGCCTCTCAGTCCATGGTAATGTAAAACTTGCTTGACTAGACAGTGTTCCAGCTGCTTCTGGTTCATGGCAGGCCTGTGCCTTGGTGGTTTCTGGGTAGTTCCTGACTAATTCAAACCAATTTCCTCTCAGTTGAGGATGACAGTTTGGATCTTCTTCCCGCAAAGTAGCTTGGCAAACTGGTTACACCCCCCAATAAGATGTACAAATGTACATTTGTTTAAACTAATGATATTGGGAACTGCAGTTGTTTAGAAATGTCTCCAAGAGACATTCCTGAGTTGTGTAACTCTATAATCCTCTTTCTCAGGTCTGCAATGAGCTCCTTGGACTTTACCATTGTACTGTGTGTTGGTCAATCGAATGACTGCCATCATACAAACCCTTCTGATGTTGGCAAAGAGAAGGTACTAGTTGTAGTCAGTCATGGTAACTAACAGGAAGCTAAGAGGTCTTGGCAAATTGAAAGACATTTTGGACCTTTAAGTGGGCATATGTCAATTTTTTGACACTTTATGCATAATTCTGACCTTGTGTTGATTCCAGAAAACAATCAATTAAAACTTGTGCACCATTTTCCCCCCTTTTTCCTTTTTTTTCTCCAGTAATTAGCATGGTCAACATGTTTCTTTTCTCTTTTTTTTTCCTTAAAAAACTCTCCAAAAAATCCCCAATAATCTGATATACTGATGTGCAAGATGCTCATATAATCTTGATTATATGCCTGAAAGCTATATGATATGAAAGCTATCTGTAGTAAATAATCTCCTATTTACAGGGAGTATGATCACATTCTTGGTTTGCTTATACTTTTAACCATAGCTAAATGTGCTATTGATCAAATTCATTATCATCTCAGTCTCCAGGTAATGAGAAACAAAACATAAAGCAATTATTCTGCCAAACAAACCACAAAAATCTTAATGTTTAAATGATTTTATTTTAAATGGTCACCTTTGTACTGTATAATAGAAGATAAGCCAGATGAAAATGGCATGCTTGTTCTTATATTAAGTTCCCCCCCCTATTCTTTTTATAGTACTTCACTCACTACGTTATTCTCAATTTGATGTTCAGATCTGATTGCCTGGCAGCTCTAGTGAGCATTTTACACTAGAGCTATTCTGGAACCTAAAACCTCTAAATTATGGTGTACTGTACTCTCATACAGACTTTATGGTTCAGTTATATTCTCTCTCTCTCTCTCGCTCCTTTTTATACCATCTTTCCTTGCTCTCTATCACTCTCCATATGTACACCCCCAGTATAATGGTTTTAAATATGGAAACTATGAACCTGATACAGCTGTGGTCAGAAGTTTACATACAGTGACATGAACGTCATCTTGGATATGAATGTCATGGCAATATTTGGGCTTTCAGTAATTTCTTTGAACTGTTCTTTTTCTGTGGCAGAATGATTGTACAACATAAATCTTTAATTAAAAAACCAAAAATATATGGACCATGCTTATAAGTCGAGTCCATGCCAAGAAAAAACAAAATTAATTGAACTCTACCAATTCTACCATGAAGAGTCATGAAATATCCAACCAGAATTCTGCCAGAAGCTTGTTCATGAAAAACAAAAATGTTTGGTCAAGGTGAATCTTGCGAAGGGACATTTTACCCAAATATTAGGTGTGCTGTATGTATATTTTTGACACTGTATGTATAATTTTGACCCTGTGTTAATTTCAGAAAAACCAAAGAAAATTCAAACTTGTGCACCAAATTCTAGTGTTTTTTTAATTAAAGATGTATGCTGTACATTCTGCCACAGAAAAAGAACAGTTCAAAGAAATTACTGAAAGCCCAAATATTGTCATGACATTCATATCCAAGATGACATTCATGTCTTTGATTTGATTTGATTTATTCGATCATAATGTAAAATGAAGTACAAAATGCATTAAAATCAGGATTACACAAGAAAGCGCGCACTTATTTCCATTGTGGTCCTATGTCACTGTATGTAAACTCCTGACCACAGCTGTATCTTTGACATGCTGTATTAAAATCAGAAATGAAATCACAGTAATCAAATGAAAACTTGAATGTGTCAGCATTTATCAATCCACTTGCAATACCACATGAATATCCCATGTTGATCCCACTGATCCGCACAGGTGCAATCATTTCTGGTTTAAAAGTGTTATACTAGAGAGTGATGTATAAACACAGTGAAATATTTTCTATTCAAAACTATTTCAATCAATATTTGACAGATAAATTATATCTGTTGTTAAAATGAAATTCAGACATTCAAGCAAGTTTTTTTTTTTAATTGCTACAATTCATTAATTGTGGCAGGATTGACAACCATGCATATTTTTAAAAATGTATTATTTATTTATTTATTTATTTATTTATTTATGTATGTATTTATTTATTTTAATAATGGATGTTGTACTTCAACATATGTGCCTCTTCTATCCACAGTGGATATGAGTAATCACATGCTCTGATTGGCTACTCTACTACTAGGCTATCAGCTCATATACTGTGTGTAGAGAAAAACAAAATGGCGGAGCATGTTGCTGAACCAACTGAGGACAAAATAAAAACTCTACTCGAAAACAAAGCCCCAAAAAATACAAAAAAAGCAACAAAATATGGAATTAAAGTACTTAATGGTAAGGATGTATCTTTTTTTTTTACTTTTCAAGAATTATTATTATTGTATTTTTCACAAATTGCTCCTGTCATTTTGCCGGTTTGTTTAAATTTTAAGCTGAAATTATTTTGTCAGATGTTTTGGAAAAGTTTTTATTTATTGAATTTGCAAAAAATAAAAATGCACTGTTTCTCAAAATCCACTGAATGTGGATAGAATAAAGAAGTTATTCCACTCAATCTCATTGTACGTGGTTTATAGCCAACTTGGAGCTACGCACCTCGTCGGCTATCAGCTCATGTACGACTCAATTCTGTGGAATAACACTTAAATAAATAAATATATAAATGTATGTACGTGTGTATGCATGTACGTATGTACAGTACGTAGGTACATACATACTAGTGCATCACCCAAAATTAGAATATTGTGAAAGTTCTTTTTTTTCGCAATCTAATTCAAAAAGGTAAACTTTCATATATTCTATGCTCATTACACATATTTCAAGCTTTTTTTATTTAATTTTGATGATTATGGCTTATAGCTCATAAAAATCAGAAATCCACTATCTCCGATTATTAGAACATTTCCCAAGATCAATCAGAAAAGCATTTACAATCCAGAAATGTCCAACTTCTGAAAAATATGTTAATTTATACACTGCATCAATGTGGCGTGGCATGGAGCTGATCAGCCTGTGGCATTGCTGAGGTGTTATTGAAGCCCAGGTTGCTTTGATAGCAGCCTTCAGCTCATCTGTATTTTTGGGTAGGGTGTTTCTCATCTTCGTATTGACAATATCCCATAAATTCTCGGGGGGGGGGTGTTCAGATCAGGCGAGTGGGCTGGCCAATCAAGCACATTAATATCATGGTCAGCAAACCATTTGCTAGTAGTTTTGGCACTGTAGGCAGGTGCTAAGTCCTGTTGGTAAAGGAAATCAGCATCATCACAAAGCTTGTCAGCAGATGGAAGCAGGAAGTGCTCTAAAATCTCCTGGTAAACAGTTGCATTGACTTTGGACTTGATAAAACACAGTGGACCAATACCAGCAGATGACCTGGCACTCCAAATCATCACAGACTACAGAAACTTCACACTGGACCTTGGATTATGTGCCTCTCCACTCTTCCTCCAGACTCTAGGATCTTGATTTCCAAAGGAAATGCAAAATTTACTTTCATCTGAAAAGAGGACTTTGGATCACAGCAATAGTCCAGTTCTTTCTCTCCTTTGCCCAGGTAAGATGCTTCTGACATTGTCTCTGGTTCAGGAGTGGCTTGATATTAGGAATGTAACATTTGGAGCCCCTTTCCTGAAGACATCTGTGAATGGTGGCTTTTGATGCACTGATGCCAGTCTCCGTCCACTCCTTGTGAAACTCTCCCAATTTCTTGAATCGACTTTTCTTGACAATCCTCTCAAAGCTGCAGTCATCCCTTTTGCTTGTGCCAGTTTTCCAGTCAGCCTTTTCAGCAATGACCTTCTGTGGCTTACCCTCCTTTTTGGAAGGTGGTGTTGATCATCATCTGGACAACTGTCAAGTCAGCAGTCTTCCCCATGATTGTGGTTGTGTGTACTGAACTAGACTGAGAGATACATTGTATTTATATTGTTTTACTCAAACTTAAAATGAAATACTCTAATATTCTCAATTTTTTTTTTCATTTTTTGTATTGTAGGCCGTAATTATCAAAATTAAAATAGAAAATGCTTCAAATATTTTAGCTTGTGTAACAAGTCTAGAATAGATTACATTTTCACTTTCTTAAATAATTGAAGGAAAATATTGAACTTTTTCATGATATTCTAATTGCTTGAGATGCACGTACGTACATGTGTATGAGAAACACACACACATGTACAATGCTGCAGTGGTGCAGCAATGGTTCGTGATCAGTGTGTGCACTTTGATGAAACAATGCAACAGATTGTGTTCCCTAAACCCTTATCTGCATTCCCATCTTCTTCTGCCTGGACTCCTTAATATCTCAGATGGTCCTGTGATGGCTTTTACTCTCATATCCTCTCTTTGTCAGACTCATCTCTTGTCACCTCTGTAACTCCTGTGGGTATGGATGTGTCAGCTTTCTCCTGCCTAGAAGGTTTTTTTTTCCTCCCCTTTCTTTCTAAAATTGCGTGTCTTATCGACCCACACATTTAATCGTGTGGCTGTGGAAACTCCTGACACAGATTCGTGTGTGCGCGTGCGCATTTAGTGTGCTGCAATCTTTCCCTCTATGTGAGATGAAGCAGATATCTGGCTCTCACACTGACATTTTGCGTCTAATGAAACAATGAGAGAACCTCTGTGCCCTATCAGTTTTTTTTTTTCTCTTTTACTCTGCCTCCTTCCCTCCTCAACCCTCAGACACAATAACAACAGAATGAGTGACAGAAGCCATAGAGATGGAGTTTGGAGCAAATAGACCTTCTGTCTGATGTCATTGACTTGATGCCCTGACTTTACCTCAAGACTGGGGACATTAAAGCAGTTGTCATTCACAAGGTTTTACACCTTTTTTGTTTGTTGTATTTGTGTCTCAAAAATTAACAAGTAAGTTCATGAGCAGGGAGACAAAGCCATGATACTAAATCATTAACACACCTCTGTTGAATGCTCAATTCTGATTGGTCACAAACAATTGATTAATTTTGTACAACAACATGGCTCTGACACTAGTTCCTGTTGCATGGTTTATGCAAATGCATTCATTCTAATAGGGTATAGTAAAAAAAAAAAAAACTTACACTGGCACTTGTATGGGAGTCACTCACTCTAAACAAACCAATTTTAAATAAATAAATAAATATATACAGTATATATATGGATGTGTGTGTGTGTGTGTGTGTGTGTGTGTATATATATATATATATATATAAATCTCCTTCTCACCCCTGGCGGGGGGGTGGTATCCATGTCATCCTCAAGCTCGGGTCCTCTACCAGAGGCCTGGGAGTTTGAGGGTTCTGCGCAGTATCTTCGATGTTCCTAGGACTGCGCTCTTCTGGACTGAGGCTTCAGATGTTGTTCCTGGGATTTGCTGGAGCCACTCTCCCAGTTTGGGGGTTACTGCCCCAAGTGCCCCCACTACCACGGGGACCACGCAACCCTTGACCTTCCACATCCGTTCCAGCTGCTCTTTCAACCCTTGATACTTCTCAAGTTTCTCATGTTCCTTCTTCCTGATGTTGGCGTCAGCTGGGATCGCCACATCTATCACCACCACCCTCTTCTGCTCTTTGTCCACCACCACTATGTCCGGTTGGTTAGCCAGGATCTGTTTGTCAGTCTGGAAGCTGAAGTCCCACAGAATCTTGGCCCTGTTGTTCTCAGCCACCTTCTGTGGTATGGCCCATTGGGACTTGGGTATTTCTATTCCATACTGGTTGCAGATGTTCCTGTATACTATCCCAGCCACTTGGTTGTGCCTCTCCATGTACGCTGATCCAGCTAGCATCTTACACCCTGCTACTATGTGCTGGACTGTTTCAGGGGCTTCTTTGCACAGTCTGCATCTTGGGTCTGATCTACTCTGGTAGATCCTGGCCTCTATGGCTCTTGTGCTTATGGCCTGTTCTTGTGCTGCCATGATTAGTGCCTCTGTGCTGTCTGTCAGTCCTGCATTATCCAGCCACTGGTAGGATTTCTTGATATCAGCCACTTCCTCTATCTGACGGTGGTACATGCCATGTAGGGGTTTGTCTCTCCAGGTTGTCTGTTCCTCCTCCTCCTCTGCACTCTCATCAGGGTTCTGCTGCCTGAGACATTCACTTAGCAGTTCATCCTTTGGGGCCATCTTTCTGATGTATTCTCGGATTTTCGATGTTTCATCCTGGACCGTGGTCTTGACGCTCACTAGCCCTCGGCCTCCCTCTTTCCGCTTAGTGTATAGTCTCAGGGTGCTGGACTTGGGGTGGAACCCTCCATGCATGGTGAGGAGCTTTCTAGTCTTGATATCTGTGGCTTCTATCTCCTCCTTTGGCCAGTTTATGATACCAGCGGGGTATCTGATGACTGGTAGTGCGTACATGTTGATGGCTTGGACCTTGTTTTTACCATTCAGCTGACTTTTCAGGACCTGCCTTACTCTCTGGAGGTATTTGGCTGTGGTTGACTTCCTTGTGGCCTCTTCATGGTTTCCATTAGCCTGTGGGATGCCAAGGTACTTGTAGCTGTCTTGGATATCACCTATGTTGCCCTCTGGTAGGTCAATCCCTTCAGTCCGGATCATCTTGCCTCTCTTTGAGACCATCCGGCCACACTTGTCCAATCCGAATGACATCCCTATGTCATCGCTGTAGATCCGGGTGGTGTGGATCAGCGAGTCTATTTCTCGCTCGTTCCTGGCATACAGCTTGATGTCATCCATGTAGAGCAGGTGGCTGATTGTTGCCCCACTACGGAATCGGTACCCGTAGCCGCTCTTCGTGATGATCTGACTGAGGGGGTTCAGGCCTATGCAGAACAGCAGTGGTGATAGCGCATCTCCTTGGTATATGCCGCACTTGATGTTGACTTGGGCAATGGGTTTTGAGTTGGCCTCTAGGGTTGTCTTCCACATTTCCATTGAGTTCTGGATGAAGGTCCTTAGGTTCCTGTTGATCTTATACAGTTCCAGACATTCCAGTATCCATGTGTGTGGCATTGAGTCGTAGGCTTTCTTGTAGTCAATCCAGGCAGTGCACAGGTTGGTCTGTCTCTTCTTACAGTCTCGGGCGACTGTTCTATCAACCAGTAGCTGGTGCTTGGCTCCTCTGGTGTTACTGCCAATTCCTTTCTGTGCCTCGCTCATGTATTGAGCCACATGCTTACTCATTTTTGCCGCAATGATGCCTGACAGGGCCTTCCATGTTGTGCAGAGACAGGTAATTGGCCGGTAGTTGGATGGGATGGGTCCCTTCTGGGGGTCCTTCATGATTAGGACTGTCCTGCCTTGGGTTAGCCATTCTGGGTGGGTTCCATCCCTCAGCAGCTGGTTCATCTGTGCTGCTAGGCGTTCATGGAGTGCAGTTAGCTTCTTCAGCCAGTACGTATGGATCATATCGGGGCCTGGTGCTGTCCAGCTCTTCATCTTTGACACTCTTTCTTGGATGTCTGCCATTGAGATGGTTACTGGTTCTTGTTCTGGGAGGTTGCTGTGGTCAGCTCTTAGGTCCACTAACCATTGGGCATCGGTGTTGTGTGATGCCTTTCTTTCCCAAATGTCTTTCCAGTATTTTTCCACCTCAGCTCTTGGTGGGTCTGACCGGTTGTTGTTCCCCTGCCATTGAGAGTACACCTTGGCTGGTTCAGTGGAGAACAGCTTGTTTATTCTCCTGGCCTCTCCTTCCTTGGTGTATCTCCTCAACCGGGTGGCCAGAGCTGTTAGTCGCTGTTTGGCAGTTTCGAGTGCCTCTGGTATGGAGAGTGAGTTGTACTTCCTGGGCGCCCCTTTATTCACCATGTTCCCTTTCTGTAGTTCAGCTAGCTGGCTAACTTCTCTCCTTGCTGGATCCATGGTGGATACTGTTTGTTATGTCCTGAGCCCACCTTGTGTCCAAGCATCTCCATGATTACTGTTGCTGTACTGTGTATCAGCTTGTTGGTCTCAGTGATGGTTCTTGTGGAGATTGTCTTCAGAGCAGCATTCACATCTACTAGTAGATCTTCTGAAGGTACTTGGCAACTCAGCTTCGGTATTCGTCGGGGGCTCCAGGTTTCCAGTTGGGTCACGATCTTCCTTCTCAGGTCAGCAGCTCTTGTGTTGAGGCTGTTAGCTGTTGGGGCTTGGTACCCAATCTCTGGTTGTGGGGATGATGACATCTCCCCACTGACCTGTCTTCCTGGCTCCCCCTTGCCGTAGCATCGTTGTTGTATTTCATTAATCTCTAGTTGTGATAGCAGATTTCGATTATGGATGTTGGAACACTGGGCTAATAGCTGTTTCTTTGTTAGCCTTGATTGTGGGTTTCGAAGTATCCAATGGTCCCACATTCTCTGCATGTATCCCCTCTCTCTGGGACTGCTTGTATAGTAGCATTCCAGCAAATCCGTATTTTCTGTCCTCGTCCATCGATGTCTTGTTCCAGTAGCCCATTTCTCATCAGTTTGCCCTGGTTCCCTAGCAACTGACGCAGACCTTGTTGACCCGGGCGACGTCTGAGCCGGTATGACTCTATCAGTTATGTTTTCACTCATTCCTGAGGTAGGCTGATATATCATGAGGGGTTTTTGCCTAAGGACCCTTACTGGATGATGTTTTGCCCCGACCGGGATTCGAACCCCGATCTCCTGCGTCGTAGTCAGTGAGCATTAGCACTGTACTATCCAGCTGATATATATATATGGATTTGGTGAACTTTCTTGTGAGGAAAGTTGAAAGTTGAACATTGAATACCCGTGACCTTTGATTCCTCAAACAGCACTGCATTAGCGACCAACATAATTGTATGAAGGATAATATAGATATTTGACATCACGTGCTATGTGCCAGAAACAACAACATGACCTTTATTATGGTGTGACTCTGCTGGATGCCTGGTGGACAGCAGTGAACCAGCACTTTCACTTTACAATACATGTATGATCAAATATCAAACTTGATGTAACCAGACAACTGTTTGACATATCTTTCATGCACACTCATGTTGGAGCTCAGAGCGCGCCACTGCAGACTGCAAGTCGTGTACATGCAAGGGCTAATTAGCTTCCACCTGTTCCTGATTAGAGTGCAATCACATCACATACATACACATCACATCACACTCTCAGTAATACACAGACTTTGTGAAAGCCTTGTATTTTGTATCGCTTTTCTGGTTTTGGCCCTGTTTTGTTTTTGAACTATGAGTATTGTATTTTCTCTGATATCTTGTCTGTGCCAGGGCGGCACGGTGGTGTAGTGGTTAGCGCTGTCGCCTCACAGCAAGAAGGTCCGGGGTTCGAGCCCCGGGGCCGGCGAGGGCCTTTCTGTGTGGAGTTTGCATGTTCTCCCCATGTCCGCGTGGGTTTCCTCCGGGTGCTCTGGTTTCCCCCACAGTCCAAAGACATGCAGGTTAGGTTAACTGGTGACTCTAAATTGACCATAGGTGTGAATGTGAATGGTTGCCTGTGTCTATGTGTCAGCCCTGTGATGACCTGGCGACTTGTCCAGGGTGTACCCCGCCTTTCGCCCATAGTCAGCTGGGATAGGCTCCAGCTTGCCTGCGACCCTGTAGAAGGATAAAGCGGCTAGAGATAATGAGATGAGATGAGATCTTGTCTGTGCCTCGCTCAGCCACTGCCTGTTTTTCGACTCTGTCTCCGTTTTGGATTTGTTTGCTAGTGTGCTTTTAATAAAACTCTTCCAGCACTTAGATTCACCTACTGCCCTTACATGACATGACAGGACGGACGGACATCATACAATCAAGCCATCAAAAATCAGGTTGATGCATTACCATATTCTCTTAAGTGAAGAGCTCTGCTATTACTACATGGGCTTTGGAACACTTCGAGAAACCATTGTTGATGAACACAGTCCATTGCTGCATCCATAATTCAAAGCGAAAGCTATACATCAACAATATCCAGAAATGCTGCCGAATTCTCTGGACCCAAGCTCATCTGCGATAGAATGTTGCAAAGTGGAAAGGTGTGTTGTGGTCTGACGAGGCCACATTTTGAAGTGTCTTTGGAAATCAATGAAGTTGTTTCCTCTGTGCTAAAGAGGAAAAGGACCATCCACATTGTTACAAGCACAAAGTTCAAAAGCCAGCATCTGTATTGGATATGGATGTGTTAGTGTCCATGGCATGGGTAACTTGCACGTCTATGAAGGCGCCATTAATGCTGAAAGGTACATACAGGTTTTGGAGCAACATATGCTGTGATCCAAATGATGTCTTTTTCAGGGATGTCCCTGCTTATTCCAGCAAGACAATGCCAGGCCACATTCTGTACGTGTTACAACAATGTGGCTTCATATTAAAAGAGTGTGGGTGCTAAAACTGGCCTGCCTGCCTCCCATTGAAAATGTGTGGTACATTCTGAAGTTACCAAAAAGTTAATACTCAGCATACTGGGTGTTGTTAAAAGAAACAATGATGTCTCATCGTAGTTAACATTCCCCTGTTCCATCTTTTTTGTAATGTGCTTGCGGGCATCAAATTCAGAAATGAGTTGAAAAATAAGTTTATCAGTTCGGACATCAAATATATTGTCTTTGTATTGTATTCAATGTAATATAGGTCAAAAAGGATTGCTTTGTTCTGGTTTTATTTTAATTTATATATATATATATATATATATATATATATATATATATATATATATATATATATATAATATAATTTTTTTTTTATTGGGGTTGTAAGTGATACCAGGAACCTAACTTGTTTGCAAATGTTCAACAGCTTTAAACATAAATACAAACAAATGTATGATGTTTTGTTCCGATTTACATCTGTAAATTGTAATGATATGACTTTACTAGTTACTGCATTTGAAAAGTAACTTCACTACTCATTCCTTTATTTTTCAGTTTCTTAATCCAAATTCCCAAATTTACTATGTAGATACATGGGCAAACATAATGGCCCTTTCATCACTTTATTTTCAATTTTCAATAAGGGCATCTCTTAGCCTTTCAACATAGTGTACATCGCTCCTTGCCAGAGTCAGACCCGTCATCAGGCTGACCGGATTCTAACATTCTGAAGGCTTTCACAAAATTGCGGCCATTATCTGTGATGCATGTCATTACGTTATGGGTTAGTCCATAGGCTGAATTAACCTGTTCTATTTCACTAGCTATGACATGGTAAGTATGTCTTCCTCTCACTCTCTTGCAGGCTAGAACAGCCTTTTCATGCTTAAAACTAATGTCAATCCAGTGAGCGGTCATTCCTAGGTAACTTTTATTGTTTGTGCTCCAGATATCTGTGGTGGTTGACACATAATCCAGGGACTCAAAAGTTTTTCTAAGATTGGATTCCATGTCCATAACATTTGTCCAGGTAACTGCAAAATGTTTTCCTGTCTGATGGTGGCATTTGAGTCGCAGATATTTTACTTAGTATTTTTCTAAATCTCAGCAATTTGATAGTGGACAGGGGAAGCATGTCTTCCACGATGTACCCTGCTACTAGTCTGTTCATTTCTTTTTGTGTTACCGGTACCTGCTGCGCTCCAAGATGTGAGAGAAGCTTAGCTTGTTTAGGGGGGGTTGGGGCCTGAGTGTGTTTAACTGTCCAACGAGCCAGAGGATCTTTCACCACAAGTTTTGTATTACGGTGCTGGCTTGCCAAGTGCTTCGACAGATTGCTCATTGAATTAGCAGTGGTTGAAAGACACCTCTCACCCGGGCAGAGAGTGCATTTCACATTAATATTTTTGTCCTTTAGAGCAATAAACTGAAAGTAATGTGAGTATCGCCACTGGCTGAAATCCCCTGTGTCCGTCTCCATTTTCCCCTCTCTCATGTCCCTCTATGCACCAGCAACTATGTACTCACTCAAATTGGTCTCAATGGCAATGGTGCCTAAGCACACATGCAGCATGCATGGATGCAGCATGCATGGACGCACCACTAAAACAGATCAGAACTTTTCTGACTGACAAAAAATGGCTTGGGTAATGCAGGAAAGCGCATTCCTATAGTCTAGTAAAGTAGTGTAGTTACCGATACTTTTAGTGTAATGCGTTACTTTACTTCGTTACCCATAAAAGTAATAACATTACTGTAATCCATTACTTTGTAATCTGTTACCCCCAACACTGTTCTTTACTCAATAAAAATTGAAATCCTTGTCAAATTATTTTGGTATAAGAGAAGACCCTTCACAATATGTTGTGGAAAATAATCAACCTCAGGGTGGTAACAGGCACACCACTTCATATCAGGCCACATCACACCACCTTCTCATTTATTGTTTTCTTATAACAACATGCACTTATGAATGAGCAAATGCGTCCAAACTTTTGACTGGTACTCTATCAGAAACCTACTAAACTAAAACTTTTACTACTTTACTGATTTGGACCCTCATAGTGCCTCTTAGCAAAGTGTCTGGATTAAAGCAAATCCTTCTGTTTGATCTCTTACCTTTACTGGTGGCTACTAAACAGCATGAGCTGAATATAACTTCATGACTGATGTAGGCTGGAGCGTATCAGCCACCAGGGCTAGCAAGGTTTTCCCCAGATAGTCAGGAACAGAGCACTCTACTCATCAATTTATCCATACTCTTCCCACTCTTGGTTTCTCTCTTCCTCACTCTCTCTTTTTGCCTCTCCCTGTCTTTCTTCTATCTTCATGAATATCCTCAAATCCATCCATGCTAAGTAACCAAAACGATGCTTTATGCTTCATCATTTGACAAAGTGAATTCAGCTGGTACTGGCAGGTAAAAGAAATATGTTGTCAAGCCATTCCTATGTGACTGACTGACTAGACTGCCAAAAACCAAATGCAAAAAAAAAAAAAATAGAAGCATGGGGTTTGCCAGAGGCCATTTTGGCTCCAGCCAGATGGTATTTGCCAAGAACTAGGAGGGCTGCCAGTTTCTCAGACAATCATGGCCACCTGTGATGAATGGCTCAGTGGCCACAGCAACACCGGCCCAGCTGTAGGCACACAGGCTGTGGATGGAAGTAAGGGAAAGCTGTGAGGGGACGATAGACTAAACAGGATTTAGATGCTTTCATGTTGTGTTAGGCCTAGGGTGAAAAAAGTCATCTTTACTGCAGCTTGAAAATGTATAAAAGGGAAAAAAACCAGACAGATTTTATGGTTGTGCTCTCCTTTGGATAAATGGAGCTGCACATTTTTAACAACAGTTGACTGCTTATTGATTTGCAATGTCTCATCACTGTGGTTAAGTATCCTTAATACACTAATTATCCTTTGCTTCATTCTTGTGGATATTGAATATTGTCTTTATGTTTGTTCTGTATAACTCTCACCCTTGGGCCCTTTACTCACTCACCTTACTTACTTACTGTACTTACTTATTTTTTGCAGAGAGATATGCTGGATGTGAACCAGATTATGGAAGGCTTGGCCAGCATGGTGCATGAACAAGGGGACACAATAGGTGAGATGTTAATTACGTGTCCATGCTTGTGGTGTTTGCATGTCCATGTCTGAAGTGAGGAATACTTTGTGTTAAACCTGTTAGTGAGACCTGTTATTGATGATCACTCCCCCTCATCTCTCTCTCTCTGTTTTCTCACTCCTTAGTGCACAGGAGTAGAGAACAAGAAGACACTAACACTCGATAATGATTCAGTTAACTCAATACATCAGAGACTGAGCTTGCTTTAGTGTTATCTCCGATCAAATCTGAGTGGATACAGAGAGAGCATGGGGTTTGTGAATGAGAAATGAGCACACTGGTTATAAGATACACAAGAAAAAAGAGACAGAGATTGAAGAAAAAAGGAGGTTGCTGTATTTAATTCATCTTAAATCTTTTATTTATCTTTATCTGGAATGGTATTGGATTATGAGCCCTGCAATGACCTGGAGACTTGTCCAGGGTATACCCTGCCTCTCGCCCATAGTAAGCTGGGATAGGCTCCAGCTTGCCTGCGACCCTGTACAGGATAAGTGACTACAGATAATGGATGGATGGTATTGGATTATGATTAGCAAAGGTATGCATAATGTGAAACCAGTGTTACTTTATACATTGGAGGGATATATAATCATACATCAATGGTTCAGCATTCATTCATTTTTTATACCGCTTGTCCACTGCAAGTTGCGGGTGAGCTGGAGCCAATCCCAGCTGACATTGAGCAATTGGGCAGGGATACACCCTGGACAGGTCGCCAGACTATTGTAGGACTAACATAGAGACAGACAGCCATTCACATTCATACCTATGGGCAATTTAGAGTAGCCAGTTGATGTAATTCACATGTCTTTGGACTTTGAGAGGAAACTGGAGCACCCAGAGGAAACCCACAAGAGGAAAACATGCAAACTCCACACAGAAGGTCCCAGTAAACTGGCAGATTTGAACTAATAACTTGCTTGCTCTGAGGTGACAGTGCTAACCAGTGCATGACCATGTTGCCTATGGTTCAACATGTTTAAGAAAATGATTAAAAATAATATTTATAATTTTGTAGTAATGTTTTAAAAATAATTTAATATTTTTATACAAAGTTTCTCTAAATGTGTAGAAATGTTAGAAACTAGCCTAAGCATTTTCATGGTTTGGCAAAATATAATATTTATATTTTGGAGAGATACAAGTAAGGTATTGGCAGAAACACCAACATCCAATGGGTTCTCACAGACAGCCTGACACTATGCCTGTACCCTATCTGGCCAAAACTATGTAGAAACCTGACAATCAGCAATGTACCTTCACTCAAAAGGAAGCTGGTAAGACGTGCTAAGGAAGTTCATTAAATTCCAGCCTGATCTTGTATAAATTTTGTGATCATTTTAATGAGGAAGGGCAATTTAATTATATCTTGTATGAATGAAGTCATAAGAAAAGCTATGAGCAGTAACCTGACCCCACACTTTAACATTAAATATTCATATCCATTTATATGCACAGATTCTGTACAGATTCTTATTAATTTGGCAGTTGTAAGTTGAAACACTGGCATGTGAACCTTCAACAAGAAACCATTCAGTAAAAGTTCACTATTTGAAATCAAATTATGAAGTTAAATTAAAATCACCTGACTCCCCTTAGAGACATATACAGTGATGTCCCTATTGAAAAATTAATCCATTTATATTCTAATTGGTACCTACCCGTCATGGTGTCCTTTTGTCTCACAATTTTAATTAATCCTCTGTGTCCCATACTTCTCTTAGTAGATGAATAGAGGGCATATTCCTCAAGGAGACTTTGAGGGCATGCCTTTGAATTAATATGCTCTCTCTCTCTCTCTCTCTCTCTCTCTCTCTCTCTCTCTATATATATATATATATATATATATATATATATATATATATATATATATATACTGTATACAGCCATGTTAATAGAAGTACAAACGACAAGTACAAATGACACCATTCATAAAAAATAATCAGTGCATTAAATGTGCAAAACATTAAAAAATGTGTATCATATTACACTATTGTGTAAATTCTTAAAATGTTGGAAATGCATTTGAATGGATCATGTGGCAGCACACATGACTAACTGTTGATTCTGAAACTGAGACAGGACAGTGTGGAAGCTCACTTCCAACAGAGCCCTCCTTATAGCTCAGTGATTAGCCTTTCTTGGGTAAATGATGCTGTGTTTACAGTAGCATCAAGATGTTTCCTAGTTGACAATGACCTGGGAGTTGAACTTCCATGTTTAACTCTGGCTTCAGTTGTCATGATCCGCCCCGGACTTCCACTCCGGAGATTTATTATCTCCCAGTTCAGCGCAATCTGGATCTGGGATGGGACTAACATCTTGCCGGAATTCACTTCCTGGTCTGCTCTGCTGTGTATAAATAGGCCGTTCTCAGAAGGGGACTTTGCCAGAATGTCTTGTCTGTTTCTCATGTTGGCTCTGTGCTATTTTTTGCTTCCTGATTTTTGTTCTCTGTTTTGCCTAGTCTTAGCCACAGTTTTTTGTACTCATGTTTTGTCATTTTTTTCCCTTGTTTTTTGCACTACGGTTGTTGTCTGAACTATTTTTCATGTTTTTTTCATATTAGCACTTTGTCTACCTCATTGTTGTCTGGATTATTTTTGCTATTTTTGTTTGTTGACTTTGTTTTTGGACTTTAATTAAATCATTTTTTATTCATTGGATTTTCTGGTTTGTGTTCTGCTATTGGATCCTAATTCGCCACATCTTGCCACCCTTAACAGTACGTTCTGGCCAACATGGATCCAGCGGAACTTAACCATCTGAGAACGGCTATGCAGCAGCAAGGAGCCCTCCTCGGGACCCACCAATAGGAACTCAAGCAGATCACCCAGAACCTGGCCACTCTGTCTGACTCACTCAACCTCCTAGCCATACAACTCCAGCACTCCCAAGCCATGCCTACCCCTGCCCAGCCGTCTCTTTCTTCACCTCCCGCCACCGCCACTCTCCACGAACCAAAACTCCCTTCGCCTCAGTCCTACAGTGGAGAACCAGGTACCTGCAGATCTTTTTTTGTCTCAGTGTTCGCTGCTCTTGGAGCGTCAACCTCTGGCTTTCCCCACAAAACGCTCCCTTATAGCCTATACCATCACACTCCTCACCAGCAAGGCCAGGGAATGGGGGACGGCGGCCTGGGACGCCAACACACCCTGTTGTTCCAGCTTCAAGGAATTCTCTGAGGAAATGAGGCGAACATTCGACTGTTCTCTGTCCGGCTGGGACGTGGCAAGAGAGCTTGTGGAGCTGCGGCAGGGGTCCCGATCTACCTCAGATTATGCCATCGAGTTCTGGACGTTGGCAGTGTCATGCGGTTGGAGTGAGAGTGCCCTGGTCAACGCTTTCCTATATGGCTTATCTGACGCCATCAAGGATGAACTCGTCTCACGGGAACTGCCGTTGGACCTCTCCAGCCTGATGGACCTGGCCAATCATATTGACGTGGGTTCAACAATGGAGGAGAGAGAGGAGCCACCGCAACTTCAACCCCTCTCTACCACCCACCTCGTCCGTTGAACCCATGCAGGTAGATCAGGTATGGGTGTCAGTGGAGGAATGACTGTGCTGACGGAGCATGGGGGCTTGTTTCAACTGTGGTCAGCAGGGACACATCTGCCGAGCCTGCCCGCTAAAAGGACGAGCCCACCAGTGAATTGAGGGGCCCTGGTGGGCAATGCTTGGAACCAGTCCCCTGCCAACTGACCATTGCTCCCTGTTATCATCACTCTCAACAACCGGCATCACCATCTTTAGGCGCTCATCGACTCAGGGGCAGACAGGAACCTGATCTGCTCCGCCACTGCCGAGGATCCTGGAATCCCGTTACTTGCCCTCAAGGTCCCTCTCACCGTCCTGACACTCAGTGGCACTGGCTTGACCACCATCACTCACCTCACCACTCCACTCACCCTAAGGATTTCAGACAATCACTCCAAAACTATACAACTTCACGTCATGAACAACCCTCACGTCCCCGTTATTCTTGGATTACCCTGGTTGATGCAGCAAAACCCCCACTTAAACTGGACTGACCACACCGTCTTAGGCTGGAGTCCTTCCTGCCTGGCCTCCTGCCTGAACTCCGCTCTGCCTCCCGCCAAACCACCTCAGCCAGTGAGTTTCCCAACCTTTCTCATGTGCCTCTGGAATATCTGGACCTTAAGCCTGTCTTCAGTAAGACCCAAGCAGTGTCCCTTCCCCCTCATAGGTCCTATGACTGCGGTATCGACCTCCTGCCAGGGATGGCGCCACCCAAGGGACGTCTCTACTCTCTTTCCCCCACCGAGAGACAAGCCATGGAGAAATACATCACTGAGTCTCTGGCAGCTGGGATCATCCGCCGTTCCTCCTCCCCAGCAGGGGTGGGATTCTTCTTTGTGGAGAAGAAAGACAAGTCACTCTGCCCCTGCATTGACTATCAAGGTCTCAACACTATCACAGTCAAGAACCGCTACCCACTACCGCTCATGACTACAGTCTTTGAATTACTCCAGGGAGCTGAGGTGTTCACTAAACTGGACTTATGCAATGCCTATCACCTAGTCAGGATCAGGGAAGGGGACAAGTGGAAGACGGCCTTCAACACCACCACAGGCCACTATGAGTACCTTGTAGTCCCTTTCAGCCTGACTAACGTGCCTGTGGTATTCCAGGCACTGGTTAATGATGTCTTGAGGGACTTTCTTAACACCTTTATCTTTGTTTACCTGGACGATATCTTGATTTTCTCTCGCTCCCTGGAGGAACATCAGGGTCACATCCGGCAAGTTCTTCAATGCCTGCTGGAGAATATATTAGATTAGATTAGATAAAACTTTATTGATCCCTTTGGGCGGGTTCCCTCAGGGAAATTAAGAAGAGCGAGTTCCATCAAAGCTCTGTCTCATTCCTGGGGTTCATCATTTCACCAGCCAAGATCCAGATGGACCCCCTCAAGCTGGAGGTAGTCGCTGACTGGCCCACCCCATCTTCGAGATGAGAGCTCCAGCGCTTCCTGGGGTTCGCCAACTTTTACAGGCGTTTCATCTGCAACTTCAGCATGGTGGCCGGACCTCTCTTAGCCCTGACCTTGATCAAGACTGAGTTCAAGTGGGGGGAGGAAGCAGAGAAAGCCTTTTCCAGTCTCAAGCACAGGTTTACCACAGCTCCCATTCTCACCATACCCGATTCTACCAAGCAGTTTATCATTGAGATCGACGCCTCCGTGTCAGGGGTCAGAGCCATCCTATCCCAGAGGGCCAACGACAGCAAGGTTCACCCATGCTCCTTCTCCCACCGGCTATCCCCAGCTGAACGAAACTACGACATCGGCGACCAAGAGCTACTGGCCGTGAAACTAGCCTTGGAGGAGTGGAGGCACTGGCTCGAGGAGTCTGACCTCCTGTTCCTAGTCTGGACCAACCATAAAAACCTGGAGTACCTCAAGTCTGCCAAACGTCTCAACTCCCGTCAAGCCCGTTGGTCTCTCTTCTTCTCCTGATTCAACTTCACGCTCTCCTACCTCCCAGGCTCCAAGAACGGCAAACCCGACGCCTTGTCCAGGATGTTCTCTTCCCACCAAGGAGGAGTCCAAGCCACCTGAGACTATCCTTCCTCCGCGCTGCCTGGTGGGAGCCGCTATTCTAGAAGTTGAGACGCTCATGCAAAAGGCCCTGGAGCAGGACCCCAGTAAAGGTAACTCCAAGAATATTCCTCATAACCATCTGTTTGTTCCCTGTCATGTGCAAACTCAGGTGCTGCAGTGGGGTCACGGTTCCAAACTGGCCTGCCATCCGTGAGCCGCCTGAACCCTGGCTCTCATCCAGCAGCACTTTTGGTGGCCATCCATCAAGTAGGACATCCAGGAGTTCGTGGCAGCCTGCAACACATGTGCCCAGAACAAGACAGCCAATCTCGACCCCCTGCCAGCTTACTAAGACCCCTTCCTACTCCACATCGACCTTGGTCTCACATCACCCTGAACTTCATCACTGGACTCCCCAACTCAGGTGGCAATACATGCATCCTCACTGTCATTGACCATTTTTCTAAGACCGTCCATTTCATTCCTCTGCCCAAGCTCCCCTCAGCCAAAGAGACTGCAGAACTGCTCATCCACCATGTTTTCCACCTACATGGTCTGCCTACCGACATAGTTTCTGACTGGGGTCCTCAGTTCACTGCACAGTTCTGGAGAGCCTTCTGCAAACTCATCGGGGGCACCTGTAGTCTCTCCTCAGGCTTCCACCCACAGACCAATGGCCAGGCAGAACGGGCTAACCAGGCTTTGGAGGTTGCACTCGGGTGCATGGCGTCCAGGGATGCCAGTTCTTGGAGCAAGTACCTACCTTGGATCAAATACGCACATAACACTCTCCCTTCCTCTGCCACAGGTCTCTCTCTGTTCCAGTGCTCACTACGGTACTAACCACCATTGTTCCCCAGCCAGGAGGAGGAGGTCGCTGTACCATCAGCCCAGGCCTTTATACACTGCTGCAGGAGAATGTGAGCATTGGCCCGGAGAAGACTCATTTGCTCTGCACTCACATCCAAGAAGCAGGCCGACAAAAGTTGCTCCAGGGCCCCCACCTACCAAGTGGGTCAATGAGTTATGCTCTCCACACACCACTTGCCACTTAAGGCTATCGCTCGCAAGCTGGCACCCAGGTTCCTTGGACCCTTCCTCATCAAGAAGGTAATCAATCCTTGTTCTGTTAGACTGGCATTACCACTCACCATGTGACGTGTTCACCCTACCTTTCATGCATCACAGCTTAAATCTCTGGTCTCTAGTTCTTTGCCTATCCCAGCTGACTATGGGCGAGAGGTGAGGTACACCCTGAACAAGTCACCAGATCATCGCAGGGCTGACACATAGACAAACAACCATTCACACTCACACCTATGGTCAACTTAGAGCCACAAATTTACCTAACCTGCATGTCTTTGGACTGTGGGGGAAACTGGAACACCCAAAGGAAATCCACACAGACACGGGGAGAACATGCAGACTCCACACAGAAAGGCCCCTGTCAGCCACTGGGCTCGAACCCAGAACCTTCTTGTTGTGAGGTGACCGTGCTAACCACTACACCACTGTGCCACCCCAAAATAGAATGTAATGATTTGCAAATCACGGAAACCCCATATTTCACTGAAAATAGCAAAAAGATAACATATCAAATGTTGAAACTGAGATTTTATTTTGAATTTGATTTTTTTTTTTAACCATTTTCTCCCAAATTTCTTTCTTCCTCAGCTAGGGCACTCAGACAATGAGAAACATCAGAAGATTCATCACTATTTTTTTTATTTTCCAAAACTGTAGATATCATAAGATTATGATTAATGTAACTGTAAAAGCCTCGGCTCACATCAGGTTACAAAGCAAGGTACAAAGTGAGCAATAAAGTGCTTTTGGCCTTTTCAAACAAGATTTCACATGCGGCATTTCTCTCTTTGTGATAGTTAAATCTCTATTCTTTCTATTTCTTCATCTTGCCCCTTCTGTTCTCCCTTTTGTGTCTTTTTCTCAGTAGGACAGCTTGTTGAAGACCATGTGTTGTTAGTCGAACATGTATAGAGTTAAGACAGTAAAGAGATTATCTGCCCATGTTTCCTCTTTTTTTTTTTTTATCTTCAACACATGCAGAAGAAAGTCTGGCAGACATGAATGAGAATTTAACAAAAAGAAAATTTATGAAAGGAATAATTTAACAAAGAACTGGTGCTGCTAGTTTTCTGTTTTTGTTTCATCCTTTTTCCTACATAAATGATGATTTTTTTCTCTATTTTCCCACAAAAAAGCAAAAATGGAAAGATTACTGATCATACTCAATACTTTGCTCAGTTCAGGTCATTAATGTTCCAAGTGCAGTCCAACAGCCGGTCGTTAGTTCTGTGTGGGCAAGTATGTACGTGGGAGGGCACACAGAATTTTCAGACATATGACTTTCAGAAATCACTTGTGTTAGAAAGTGAGTCTTAAAGTAAAAACTTGGAGCCTTTGTCTAAGAGACAAAGCTTTGTCAACATCATTTATAGGTTTCCTTTATCGTACTGCTTAAAGGTAGCTGGACAATTCTTAGTTCCAAAACCAATAATTCAAACACTACTACTTAATATTCAAAGAAATACTAACCAATGTCTTTCAGTATTAAAATGAAGTTCTAAAAGCCTATTTAATTCAAAATGTTTTAATGCATTTAATACACAAATGTATAATTTTCAAAAAGGGATGGATTCATTAATACCAATTAAAATATATTAAATTCTCCCAGGATTTTATGAACATACAGAAAATATATGTAGATAAATGTAAAATACATGTAGATATATTATTCTAGGTGTCTGTATTGAGCATGGGTGTAGAATATAGAGCAAAAATCTTGATGGACTCATTGTGGTGTATAAAGGCTTTACCTGAACTAACACCAAGTCATTCCAGGAGCCTGCATTCAAAAAGTGAAAATCAGAACAGCCACAGATCAACAAAAAGGCATTACAGTTAACTCTTAGAACTTATTTGAGTGAAGATGAGGAAAAAGAAAAAGGGCAAGCAAATGGGAGAAGGTGGGGGGGGGGGGACTAAAACAAAACCTAATGTTTATGCCAAGGCCAAGTTCAGTATGTTCACTTTCCTTTGAGCAATACGCACTTAAGTGGCTTAAATACTCATTTTATATTCAGCCTTCATATATGTTTCGAAAAACCTGATGTTGAATCTAACCCAGTTAAAATAGTGGGTAACACCAACCTATCAAATTTAAACAATATATTAACCATTTGTGGTTGTTGATGTTTAAAAGGTATGCTATACACATGCTATCGACTTTCAGCTTGATTTTATCTCAACTTTTTTTTCCCAGTTTATTTGGATAGTCCAGTTTCTAGTTGTTGATGTCAGCTAGATAGAGCAGCTACAGACTATTAACTTATCTCTAGTCTTACCATAATTTCAAATCCTGTTCATGTGGACTTCACTGATGCATTTTCTGACATGCTGTTGAAAGGTTTTTGAACACCATTTGACATGTTGAGAGTCAGTTAATAGACTGCTTTAAGACAGTCTGTATATGGTTTGTAGAGTGGCTAAAAGGGCCTATAACCCCGATTCCAAAAAAGTTGGGACAAAGTACAAATTGTAAATAAAAACGGAATGCAATGATGTGGAAGTTTCAAAATTCCATATTTTATTCAGAATAGAACATAGATGACATGTCAAATGTTTAAACTGAGAAAATGTATCATTTAAAGAGAAAAATTAGGTGATTTTAAATTTCATGACAACAACACATCTCAAAAAAGTTGGGACAAGGCCATGTTTACCACTGTGAGACATCCCCTTTTCTCTTTACAACAGTCTGTAAATGTCTGGGGACTGAGGAGACAAGTTGCTCAAGTTTAGGGATAGGAATGTTAACCCATTCTTGTCTAATGTAGGATTCTAGTTGCTCAACTGTCTTAGGTCGTTTTTATCTTCCGTTTTATGATGCGTCAAATGTTTTCTATGGGTGAAAGATCTGGACTGCAGACTGGCCAGTTCAGTACCCGGACCCTTCTTCTACGCAGCCATGATGCTGTAATTGATGCAGTATGTGGTTTGGCATTGTCATGTTGGAAAATGCAAGGTCTTCCCTGAAAGAGACGTCGTCTGGATGGGAGCATATGTTGCTCTAGAACCTGGATATACCTTTCAGCATTGATGGTGTCTTTCCAGATGTGCAAGCTGCCCATGCCACATGCACTAATGCAACCCCATACCATCAGAGATGTAGGCTTCTGAACTGAGCGCTGATAACAACTTGGGTCGTCCTTCTCCTCTTTAGTCCGAATGACACGGTGTCCCTGATTTCCATAAAGAGCTTCAAGTTTTGATTCGTCTGACCACAGAACAGTTTTCCACTTTGCCACAGTCCATTTTAAATGAGCCTTGGCTTCTTCTTTGAACTATAGAGTTTTAGCTGGCAACAGCGGATGGCACGGTGAATTGTGTTCACAGATAATGTTCTCTGGAAATATTCCTGAGTCCATTTTGTGATTTCCAGTACAGAAGCATGCCTGTATGTGATGCAATGCCATCTAAGGGCCCGAAGATCATGGGCACCCAGTATGGTTTTCTGACCTTGACCCTTACGCACAGAGATTCTTCCAGATTCTTTAAATCTTTTGATGATATTATGCACTGCAGATGATGATATGTTCAAACTCTTTGCAATTTTACACTGTCGAACTCCTTTCTGATATTGCTCCACTATTTGTCGACGCAGAATTAGGGGGATTAGTGATCCTCTTCCCATCTTTACTTCTGAGAGCCGCTGCCACTCCAAGATGCTCTTTTTATACCCAGTCATGTTAATGACCTATTGCCAACTGACCTAACGAGTTTCAATTTGGTCCTCCAGCTGTTCCTTTTTTGTACCTTTAACTTTTCCAGCCTCTTATTGCCCCTGTCCCAACTTTTTTGAGATGTGTTGCTGTCATGAAATTTCAAATGAGCCAATATTTGGCATGAAATTTCAAAATGTCTCATTTTCAACATTTGATATGTTGTCTATGTTCTATTGTGAATACAATATCGTTTTTTGAGATTTGCAGATTATTGCATTCCGTTTTTATTTACAATTTGTACTTTGTCCCAACTTTTTTGGAATCGGGGTTGTGGTCAAATAAACTGAGAACTTTTCAAGAAAAAAAAATGTGGTGTATTGTGTATTATAGTATATAACTTCTCTAGTGGATGTGTTGTTTCTCAAAATAACCAAGTAATGCACATGTATGCAAACACACACACACACAGACACACACACACAAACGATGATATGCACAAAATCATTGTTATTTTGGCTACATAGTCTTTTCTGAAACGTAAACAGTGCTATTGGACAATTAGAGTACCATCATTTTTGTAAAAAAAAAAATGCAAGGGATTCATAGTTACAGTGCTGATATTTGGGGGGGGGGACAGCATGTAATACGAAAAATAATATTAAACCGTAGATGCTAAAGAAGGCAACTGGGCTTGCTTGAAATTCTTGAAGACGTTTCACCTCTCATCCGAAAGGCTTCTTTAGTTCTGTCTGACTAGTGGGGAGTTCCAGGTATTTATCCTCTAGTGGACCAAAAGCAAACCTAAGGGGAGTGGTTGAGGTCACATGGGTCATTGACACTCTGTCACCTTGTAGGTGTTAGGGTCACTGGAGGCCGGGTGTGAATGGTGTTAGCAGCCTAGAGAGTCTTTAGGGTGATCTGTGGGTTGTTGCCTCTCTCTGCCATCATGTGAGTCACTGAAGTCATCTGCGTCTTGATGTGAATGTATATTTAGTTCTCTGGGAAGTGTGCTAAGGACTGCATTGTAGGTTTGAAAGAGGAGTTAAAGAAGCCATCGTTGTCAACCTGGAATGACCATCACTGAACAGAGGAGATGGCCTGAGACACCACTTATCAGCCACCTACAATGCAGTTCTTGGATCCTCCATAAGGCCCAGAACCAGCTTCTCAATGAGAGAGTGAAATAAGTACATTTCACCATTGATACCCTCCAAGCCAAGACTGAACTGATGTTTGAAGAATTGACAGCACTTCTTCCCAGTGAAGTTTTGGAATGAGTCTCCAAGTTCATTGAGAAGGCACAGATGTCACAACATAACAAAGGCAAGGAACGACAGATACACAAATTTCAAACACTGCTGGCTAAAACCACCTCTTCCCACAAGACAGAAGTGATTACTTCTGTCTGAAAGAAAGAAATCTGACCAGGCAAGGCAACCTGACACACAAGAGAAGTGGGTGAAGAACTTGTCCAACAGGGAACTCACCTAACCAGAGAAGGATGTTTTATCCAAAGGACTAAACTTTGCAGTTTCACCAGAGCAGATACAAGTGGTAGATCTCATCACAGCCACAGAGTCAGCCATCAGAAACAACAATATGACCAACACAGAGGCAGGACAACTTGGACTGAAAGTATCAGCTGTCATTGCCAGTGCGAAAGCACCCCCCTCCAACCTCACCATCCAAGAAAGGAGGGCTCTTACATTGCTTCAAAGAGACCAGAACATCATCCTTCCTGCTGACAAAGGGCAATGCACAGTGGTGCTAAACACAGTGGACTACCACTCAAAGATGACCAGTCTCCTCAGCGACACAACCACCTACTGTATGAAACTCTGAGGTGGGATCCTACTAGCAGTTACAAAAAGAAAGTTGTAAGCTGCCTACAGCAACTGGAAAAAGACCATGCTGTCAACAGGTCTCTGTACTACAGACTGTACCCCGGGGAAGCCATTCCTCTCATTTAGTGGTCTCCACAAGATTCACAAGGAAGGAGCTCCACTCAGACCCATCAGCAGCAGCATAAACTATAACCTTGCTGAACACCTAACCACCATCCTGGCTCCCCTTGTTGGAAACATGCCACATCATGTCAACAACTCCCAGGATTTTGCCACTAAAGTTGCAGAACTAAAGCTAAACCCAGATGAAACCATGGTTTCCTACAATGTCACTTCTCTTTTTACCTGCATTCCCACCACAGAAGCAGTCGAATTGGTTAGGAAACAACTTCAAGACAGCACTTTACTGGACAGAATGAACCTCAACATGGACCACATTGCACCCTGCTTGACCTCTGTCTGACCACCATCTATTTCCAGTTCAACAAATGTTAATACAGACAGAAGCATGTATACACCATGGACTCACTGGTCTCCCCTATAGTGGCCAATCTGTACATGGAGGAAGTGGAAAAGAAAGCCTTGAACACTTTTTTTTTTTTCAGGAGTCACTCCCAGCCACTGGTTTCAGGTATGTGGATGACACCTGGGTGAAAATCAAAACCTATGAAGGTGGAAGCCTTCACAGAGCACATCAACACAGTGGATACCAATATCAAGTTCACTCAGTAGGACGTCAGTGGAAACGACCTAGTCTTTTTGGACTGCAGCGTGTACATTAAACAAGACAGAAGCCTTAGCATCAAGGTCTACTGGAAACCCACATATACAGACCAGTACCTACTGTTTGACTCTCACCACCCACTGGAACACAAATTGGGAGTCATTAGAACCTTACATCACAGGGCTCAGAATATTCCTACAATGGTTGAGGGAAAAGAGAAGGAGCAAAAACCCATCAAGGAAGCTCTTCAGAAGTGCAGGTATCCCAACTGGGCTCTCATAAAGACCAGGAAAAAAGAAACCTAAGGGACATGGAAGACAACAACAAACGCAAGAACATTGTCATCCCCTACACTTCTGGACTGTCTGAGAAACTCAGGAGGATCTTCCACACACACAACATCCCTGTACACTTCAGATCCAGTAACACTCTGAGGCAGAAATTGGTCCACCCTAAGGACAGGATAACCAGACACAAACAGGACAATGTAGTGTATGCAATTCAATGCAGTGAAGAATGTACAGACCTGTACATTGGGGAAACAAAACAACCACTTCACAGGTGCATGGCTCAACACAGGAGGCCAGTTCCTCAGGCCAGGACTCTGCAGTCTATCTTCATCTCAATAACAAAGACACTTGTTTCAGGACTGCAATGTATGCATTCTAACTAGAGAAGACCAGTGGTTTGAAAGAGAAGTAAAAGAAGCCATCTTGGTCAACCTGGAATGACCATCACTAGGAGGTGGTCTGAGACACCACTTATCAGTCACCTACAATGCAGTCCTTGGCACATTTTCCAGAAAGCTGAATATACATTCACATTAAGGTGGGGTTTACATTAGACCGTATCAGCGGATCATCAGATTAACGTTTTTAAAACGATTAGCGTGCACACAGCAACGCCAATACACGATTCGCATGCACACAGCAACGCCAATACATGGATACGCTCGGCTCCGCAGGCATCCTGCGCTCCAAATCACTCCGCCCTGAACAGCGAGTGCCCTCTGGAGGGTGCGCACTCCGGCCCTGCGCAGCTCACAGAGCGTGCGAGTGAAGTGCACGAGCAGTGATTCGGGACTGAGCCGCTGTGTGTGAGATCTCAGTGCATATCGGGCATGCGCGTCACTTACCACTTGCAAGTGGAAGGATGGCAAGCCTAAAGACAATCATAACTACACAATGGGCAGTATTTGCATCAGTATTTGCAGTATTTTCATACTTTTATACTCTTTAATGAAAGGTGATACAAGGCGGAAGTCCGCGCCGTTTTTCAGCAGTCGCGTCACATGACCAACGCCAGCGAATCAGGAAGGTGGATGTCACAGTGACGTTGTCCAATGACGACGCCAGCTAGAGCTCAGCACAGCGTATCCGCGTATTCTCAATGTTTACACAGCACCGGACCAGACACGATCTGGATTGAATACGTGGACCCTGGCGGATTCCCATTTCCCGGCGTTTCCAGGCGTTTTAATGTAAACGGACAGTGCATCCACGAAGAAAACGAGACAGATACGGTCTAATGTAAACTTGGCCTAAGACTCCAGATGACTTCAGTAACTCACATGATGACAGAGAGATCCAATGACCCACAGATCACCCTAACGACCCTCTAAGTTGCTAACTCCATTCACAGCCGGCCACCAGTGACCCTAACACCTACAGGATGACTGAGATTGTCAACGACCCATGTGACCTCAACCACTCCCCTTAGGTTTGCTTTTGGTCCACTAGAGGATAAATACCTGGAACTCCCCACTAGTCAGACAGAACTGAAGAAGCCTTTTGGATGAGAGGTGAAACGTCAAAGAATTTCCCATTGCCTTCTTTAGCACTTACAGTTTACGATGACCTGGATGACTGAGAACCTTCACAGACAACAATATTATTTAACCCTTTGGTCTATAGGGACAAATCTTTACAAGGGTAACACATTTCAAAGTTTGCTATCTGCTATCCATTTGTCAGAATTAACTGTACTCCAGGGTGGGGTTTTTTTTTTCCACAACACTCAAAGGAAGTTGAAGATCTTGGAAAAATATGGCTTTTGGCAAAATCTAACTTCATAGGCTGAAATAAAATATGAGCGGGATAGATTCATGCTTATAGTCTAATTAAGGAAAAAGCACCAGTGTATATTTAAATGTACTCAAGATTAACATATTTTCACTTAATGTAGTGCAATACTTTTTTTTTTTTTTAATGGGTGAAATATGGAATATCCAGGTTGTGGTTTAGAAGTTAGATTGCACAATTCCAATTTTAGGATTTATACCACGTTTGGACAGCAACCAGTCAATCAAATCTGGCAACAATAATATCTAATTTTGTTGGTTTTACTTGAAGATATCGCAGTTAACCCATGATAAAATTGAGTCTCAGGTGTGCATTTATTAAGTCCTTTCTAATATAGGTTCAGTGAATCAGAATAGTTGCAGTATATGGGTTTGTGTCTGTAGTGGATGGAATTGATGGAGGGTGGACAAGCCAAGCTAAATATATCAACAAAGCTTAGATTAGGATGTTTAACAGGCTGATTTGGCTGTAACAAAGCCTCTACATGCTTTGTGATGTGCTTCAGAAAACTACAGGTCATGCTATGCTACCCCCCCCCCCCCCCCCCCACACACACACACACACACAAACACAGAGGGGTGTGTGGTGCTGAGAAAAGGATGTGCATGAACTTATATTCTCTCTCTCTCTCTCTCTCTCTCTCTCTCTGTGAGACAGACATACTTGGTATGTCTAGTTCACCTTCAAGTGCTCTTTGCTTTGGTGATACAGTTGAAAGTCCAATCAGCCACATGCACTATGCTTATTAACTGACTAAAAAGGTGCTCCAGCTCTGCTGCCCTTATGCCACTTTGAGTTTCAAGCCAATTAGGTGTTTGTTTTATGACTTAGTCTCCTGCCTCTCTAATTGGTTATTTGATTATTTTTGCCATATTTTTGAGCTGTTTGCTGCATGCATGAGCATTTGTGTATGTGTCTGAGTGAGTGCCTGAGGAGTCTTCAGATAAGAGCTCTTTTATATAGAGTCATTTGGAGAGTTTGTTCTTGTAATTCCTTAATGAACTGGGCATGTTGAGCATAATGAAATTAAAAAGTATGTTATTTTATTGTGTTTCTGTAGTCTGTTATGAACATTTTCCAGAGCTGATCAGTTTGTTTAGCTCTGCCTGTGCATTTAAAAGTCTTCATTAAAGGGTGGAGTGGGGGGGTTGTGACCAGTTGAAAGCAGATGCAAGTTTGTTGTAACAGCATTAAAATAAAAAAATAAAATAAAATAAAAAACCTCAAATCATTTGATGCTCCTGCTTGCAAAGTTGTTAGCACTACAGAGTGGGGGTGGGGACTGCATTGTTAAATGCCATTGTCTATGCAATACGAATAATTCAGGTCGATAAGAGAGTGAACATGATATGTTGGGAATGTCTTGTTGTGGTTCATACTATTGTAATAAATTCTGTTTAATGCAGTGCTCACAATGGTTTTAGTCATGGCTCACTGTGACCATAAGGTTTGTTTAACTTTGTGTGGTATTCCCCAATATCATACTTCAACCTAATGACCCGTAGCACTCAGCCTAACAACAGTGAGATGCCACCTAGCCTGCAGGGTCTTCATATCACACGTCTGGTGATCCATCAAACCCACACCTCATTCTCCACTCCTGCTTATTGGAATATTGATTGATTATGTGACAGCACAATGTGTCATCTTCCTTTCATGATTCTAAGAGCCTCATTCTTCATTTTTTGCTAGCTTCTTACTTGTACAGTAATTGGTCATAGATGATAGATCAGTAATCTAAAAAGGGGATAGGAGGAAGTGCTTAAGCCGAGAGGGTCCTACTGGTCATTTGCTCTCTCTCTCTCTCTCTCTCTCTCTCTCACATTGTTTTTGATATAAGTGACTGAGACCTTCTGACCAAGCACCTCTATCATGCTAAAAGTTCATAGCCTTTGTGACAATGGTGAGGGACCAGATAGGGTAGGATAAGCAAAGAGGAATTAAAGTATAATGAAGGGGAGGGATGAATAAAAGTCCAACCTAAAACTGTTGAACTTCCAGTGGTTTAAAAACTTGTAAAACAACTTTAAAAGCAGTCTGAATTTGGATAGTCTAATTTAAAGAGGGAACAAATAATCATCAACCACATTCTCAACATGTCAGTTTTTTTTTTAATTGTTGTTTAGTACATATTCCATACACTCTATACAGACTATTAACTTGTCCTTTTTTATTTAATTTTACTTGGATAATTCAGTTATTGATGGCTGGTATATACCGGTACTCTTTATACTATGAACTTCCTTTTGCTTTCACTTTATTTTGAGTGTCCAGTTTCTTGGCCTTGATGTTAGTACAAGTTATATCAATATATCAACTGTAGCATGATCGTCAACCAGCAGAATAAAGTCAAAACGTATGCCTCATAGTGTATTTCAGGAGCTCAACCTGAGCAATCAAAAATACAGTAGCAGAACTGATCAACGTTTATATGCCAAAAGTATGGGGATATCTGATCATCACACCCATATGTGTTCCTTCACCAAACTATTGCCACACAGGTAGAAGCACACAATTGTCTAAAATGTCCGCGTGTAGACTCATCTGTGTTGGTAAACGACATCATATTGACTAAACTTTTGTTCCAACACATATAGTTAGGTCCATATATATTTGGACACTGACACAAATTTTGTTTTTTTACCTGTTTACCGAAACATATTCAAGTTATAGTTATATAATGGACATGGACATAAAGTCCAGACTTTCAGCTTTCATTTGAGGGTATCCACATTAAAATTGGATGAAGGGTTTAGGAGTTTCAGCTCCTTAACATGTGCCACCCTGTTTTTAAAGGGACCAAAAGTAATTGGGCAATTGACTCAAAGGCTATTTCATGGGCAGGTGCGGGCAATTCCTTCGTTATGTCATTCTCAATTAAGCAGATAAAAGGCCTGGAGTTGATTTGAGGTGTGGTGCTTGCATCTGGAAGATTTTGCTGTGAAGAAAACATGCGGTCAAAGGAGCTCTCCATGCAGGTGAAACAAGCCATCCTTAAGCTGCGAAAACAGAAAAAAAACATCTGAGAAATGGCTACAATATTAGGAGTGGCAAAATCTACAGTTTGGTACATCCTGAGAAAGAAAGAAAGCACTAGTGAACTCATCAATGCAAAAAGACCTGGACGCCCACAGTAGAAACCAAGATCAACCTCTACCAGAATGATGGAAAGAAAAAAAGTATGGCAAAGGCATGGTACAGCTCATGATCCAAAGTATACCACATCATCTGTAAAACACGGTGGAGCCAGTGTGATGGCTTGGGCATGCATGGCTGCCAGTGGCACTGGGTCACTAGTGTTTATTGATGATGTGACACAGGACAGAAGCAGCCAGATGAATTCTGAGGTATTCAGAGACGTACTGTGTGCTCAAATCCAGCCAAATGCAGCCAAACTGATTGGTCGGCGTTTCATAATACAGATGGACAATGACCCAAAACATAAAGCCAAAGCAACCCAGGAGTTTATAAAAGCAAAGAAATGAAATATTCTTGAATGGCCAAGTCAGTCACCTGATCTCAACCCAACTGAGCATGCATTTCACTTGTTAAAGACTAAACTTCAGACAGAAAGGCCCACAAACAAACAGCAACTGAAAATCGCTGCAGTAAAGGCCTGGCAGAGCATTAAAAAGGAGGAAAAACAGCGTCTGGTGATGGCCATGAGTTCAAGACTTCAGGCAGTCATTACCAACAAAGGGTTTTCAACCAAGTATTAGAAATGAACATTTGATTTACAATTATTTAATTTGTCCAATTACTTTTGAGCCCCTGAAATGAAGGGATTGTGTTTAAAAAATGCTTTAGTTCCTCACATGTTTATGCAATCATTTTGTTCAACCCACTGAATTAAAGCTGAAAGTCTGAACTTAAACTGCATCTGAATTGTTTTGTTCAAAATTCATTGTGGTAATGTACAGAACCAAAATTAGAAAAAATGTCTCTGTCCAAATATTTATGGACCTAACTGTAAGTACACACACACACACACACACATACATACATACATATATATATATATATATATATATATATATATATATATATATATATATATATACACACACACACACACACACACACACAGAGTGGTGCTTCAAAGTTTGTAAACCCTTTAGAATTTTTTATATTTCTGCATAAATATGACCTAAAACATCATCAGATTTTCATGCAAGTCCTAAAAGTAGATAAAGAGAACCCAGTTAAACAAATGAGACAAAAAAAATTATACTTGGTCATTTATTTACTGTGGAAAATGATCTAATATTACATATTTGTGAGTGGCAAAAGTATGTGAACCTCTAGGATTAGCAGTTAATTTGAAGGTGAAATTAGAGTCAGGTGTTTTCAATAAATGGGATGACAATCAAGTGTGAGTGGGCACCCTGTTTTATTTAAAGAACAGGGATCTATCAAAGTCTGATCTTCACAACACGTTTGTGGAAGTGTATCATGGCATGAACAAAGGAGATTTCTGAGGACCTCAGAAAAAGTGTTGCTGATGCTCATCAGGCTGGAAAAGGTTACAGAACCATCTCTAAAGAGTCTGGACTCCACCAATCCACAGTCAGACAGACTGTGGACAAATGGAGGAAATTCAAGACCATTGTTACCATTGGTCAACCAACAAAGATCACTCCAAGAGCAAGGCGTGTAATAGTCAGCGAGGTCACAAAGGACCCCAGAGTAACTTCTAAGCAACTGAAGGCCTCTCTCACATTGGCTAATTTTAATGTTCATGAGTCCACCATCAGGAGAACACTGACTAACAGTGGTGTGCATGGCAGGGTTGCAAGGAGAAAGCCAATGGTCTCCAAAAAGAACATTGCTGCTCATCTGCAGTTTGCTAAAGATCATGTGGACAAGTCAGAAAGCTATTGGAAAAATGTTTTGTGGATGGATGAGACCAAAATAGAATTTTTTGGTTTAAATGAGAAGCATTATGTTTGGAGAAAGGAAAACACTGCATTCCAGCATAAGAACCTTATCCCATCTGTGAAACGTGGTGGTAGTATCATGGTTTGGGCCTGTTTTGCTGCATCTGGGCCAGGAGGGCTTGCCATCATTGATGGAACAAAGAATTCTGAATTATACCAATGAATTGTGAATTATATCAGTGAATTCTAAAGGAAAATGCCAGGACATCTGTCCTCGAACTGAACCTCAAAAGAAGGTGGGTCGTGCAGCAAGACAATGACCCTAAGCACACAAGTCATTCTACCAAAGAATGGTTAAAGAAGAATAAAGTTAATGATTTGGAATGGCCAAGTCAAAGTCCTGACTTTAATCCAATCAAAATATTGTGGAAGGACCTGAAGCAAACAGTTCATGTGAGGAAACCCACCACCATCCCAGAGTTGAAGCTGTTCTGTATGGAGGAATGGGCTAAAATTCCTCCAAGCTGGTGTGCAGCACTGATCAACAGTTACCGGAAACGTTTAGTATTGCTGCACAAGGGGGTCACACCAGATACTGAAAGCAAAGGCTCACATACTTTTGCTACTCACAGATATGTAATATTGGGTCATTTTCCTCAATAAATAAATGACCAAGTATATTTTGTCTCATTTGTTTAAATGGGCTCTCTTTATCTACTTTTATGACTTGTATGAAAATCTGATGTTTTAGGTCATATTTATGCAGAAATATAGAAAATTCTAAGGGGTTCACAAACTTTCAAGCACCACTGTGTGTGTGTGTGTGTGTGTGTATATATATATATATATATATATATATATATACACACACACACACACACACACACACACTAGTGCACCTCAAAAAATTAGAATATCATGAAAAAGTTCATTTTTTTCATAATTTAATTCAAAAAGGTAAACTTTCATATATTCTATATTCATTACACGTAAAGTGAAATATTTAAAGCCTTTTTTGTTTTAATTTTGATTATGGCTTATAGCTCATGAAAATCAGAAATCCAGTATCTTAAATTATTAGAATATTCCCTAAGATCAATCAAAAAAAAGGATTTACAATACAGAAATGTCCAACTTCTGAAAAGTATATTCATTTATACACTCAATACTTGGTTGGGGCTCCTTTACCATGAATTACTGTATCAATGTGGTGTGGCATGGAGGTGATCAGTCTGTGGCACTGCTGAGGTGTTACTGAAGCCCAGGTTGCTTTGATAGTGGCCTTCAGCGTATCTGTATTTTTGGGTCGGGTGTTTCTCATCTTCCTCTTGACAATACCCCATAGATTCTCTATGGGGTTCAGGTCAGGCAAGTTGGCTGGCCAAACACAGTAATATCATGGTCAGCAAACAATTTGGTAGTAGTTTTGGCACTGTGGGTAGGTGCTAAGTCCTGCTGGAAAAGGAAATCAGCATCTCCAAAAAGCTCGTCAGCAGATGGAAGCATGGAGTGCTCTAAAATCTCCTGGTAGATGGCTGTGTTGACTTTGGACTTGATAAAATACAGTGAACCAACACCAGCAGATGACATGGCACCCCAAATCATCACAGACTGTGGAAACTTCACACTGGGCTTCAAACACCTTGGACTTTGTGCCTCTCCACTCTTCCTCCAGACTCTAGAACCATGATTTCCAAATTAAATGCAAAATGTACTTTCATCTGAAAAGAGGACTTTGGACCACTGAGCAACAGTCCATTTATTTCTCTCCTTAGCCCAGATAAGACACTTCTGACATTGTCTCTGGCTCAGGAGTAGCTTGATATTCGGAATGCAAAAGTTGTATCCCCTTTCTTGAAGATGTCTGTTCGTGATGGGTCTTGATACACTGACACCAGCCTCAGTCCACTCCTTGTGAAGCTCTCCCAAGTTCTTGAATCAACTTTTCTTGACAATCCTCTCAAGATTGCGGCCATCCCTGTTGCTTGTGCACCTTTTCCAGTCACCCTTTTCAGCAATGACCTTTTGTGGCTTACCCTCCTTGTGGAGGGCATCGGTGATCATCTTCTGGACAACAGTCAAGTCAGCAGTCTTCCCCATGATTGTGGTTGTGTGTACTGAACTAGACCGAGAGATACACTGTGTTCATACTGTTTTACTCAAACTCAAAATGAAATATTCAAATATTTTGAGATTTTTTTTTTGTTTTTGTACTGTATGTCATACTGATTAAAATTAAAATAGAAAAATGCTTGAAACATTTTAGTTTATGTGTAATGAGTTTCACTTTCTTTAATAACTGATGGAAAATATTGAACTTTTTCACAATATTCTAATTTTTTGAGATGCACTAGTGTGTGTGTGTGTCTGTATATACAGCGCCCTCCACAATTATTGGCACCCCTGGTTAAGATGTGTTAAAACACTTAAAATAATTTCAGTTTTTATTGAAGAAGCATAATCTCACACTGAAAATTGTAGAAAAATGTAACCTTTAACTCAAGTTAATTAAAACAAAAAATAAAAAATCCCTGACTAAGAAATAATTATTTTTCATAAAATCACTTGTTCCACAATTATTGGCACCCATAACAATTCCTTGAAAATAAATGTAATTGAAGCATTTCTGTCATTTCTACTGTAGTTTATAAACTTGATCAAAGTATTTAGGAACCTTTAATTAGTCATTCATCACATCCTGTTTCCCTGGGGTATAAATATGATGTGACACAGAGGCCTATTTCTCTTATCCACTCTTCAACATCAGAAAGACAAGAGAACACACCATTCAAGTCAGGCAGATGTGTGTCGACCTTCATAAGTCAGGCAATGGCTCCAAGAAAATAGTCATTCGCCCACAACTGGAACAGTGGCAAACAAGCCTGGACGAGGATGCAAGTTTATCTTGCCACCACGCACAGTGAGAAGGATTGTAAGAGAAGTAAAAAGTTCTCCAAAGTTCACTGTTAGAGAATTGCATCAAAGAGTAGCCTCTTGGGGTCACAATGTCTCCATAACAACCATCAGGTGCTATCTACATGCCAACAAGCTGTTTGGGAGGCATGCACGGAAAAAGCCTTTTCTCACTTACAAGCATAAATGTAAACGTTTACATAAACGTAAGTAAACCAGTTCGCTTAGCAGTACTGGGACTTCAACTGAGACCGTGTGCTTTGGTCAGATGAGACCAAGATAGAGCTTTTTGGCAACAAACACTCTAAGTGGGTCTGGCGTAACACAAAAGATGAGTATGCGGAAAAGCACCTCATGCCCACTGTGAAGTATGGGGGAGGATTGATGATGCTGTGGGCCTGTTTCTCTTCCAAAGGCCCCGGGAACCTTGTTAGGGTGCATGGCATCATGAACTCTTTGAAATACCAGGACATTTTAAATCAAAATCTGGTGGCCTCTGCCCGAAAGCTGAAGATAGGTCGTCACTGGGTCTTTCAGCAAGATAATGACCCTAAACATGTGGCCAAATCTACACAAAAATGGTTCACCAGACACAAAATCAAGCTCCTCCCATGGCCATCTCAGTCCCCAGACCTCAACCCAATTGAAAACCTGTGGGGTGAGCTGAAGAGGAGAGTGCATAGGAGAGGACCCAGGACTCTGGATGATTTAGAGATATTGTGCAAAGAGGAATGGTCAAAGATCCCCTTCTCTGTATTCTCCCATATTGTGAAATGTTATAGGAGAAGATTAAGTGCTGTCTTGTTGTCAAAAGGGAGTTGTACAAAGTATTAACATCAGGGGTGCCAATAATTGTGGCCCACATGATTTCATGTAAAAAATATATATATATATTTCTTAATGTGGGATTTTTTTTCCCATTGAATAAATGCACTTGAATTAAAGGTTGGAGTTTTCTCTTTTTTTGCATTGTTGTCCTATATTATTTAAAAGAAATGAATTTATTAGAAGCCTAAGAACACATCTTAACGAGGGGTACCAATAATTGTGGAGGGCGCTATATATATGCTGTAACGTTAAGATTTCCCTTCACTGGAACTAAGGCTAGGTTCACATTAATATGTTTCAGTTTTAAAATGCATCACATTTGATACTTGTATGCCTGGTATCCAGACTACTCCAGAGTTTTTGAGCCATTAAAATGGAAACTTTTGGAAGTGTTGCTGTCCTTGTTTTAGTTTGAATGCTCAGGTGTTCCAGTTTTGTCTGGATGAGCAGAAACTAAGTCTTTTGGAAACAATGATGCCAGCACCTCCATTCACTTCCTGATCTGTCACGACATATCCTTCTCTGATTCATCACACTCCTGTCATGTGACCCTTTTCCAGAAGAAAACAAACAGCATCAGTGTCGAATCCCAGAGATGAATGCAACATATATGACAAATTACATGTGCTGCTAAGTTTGTTGTCTTTGCTAGCAGCTTTTGTGCAGTTAAATTCTGCATTTGATAATGCTACAACTGCCTGCATGTACAGGAGGCAAGCTATTAATCGAGTGATCTGCAACTAACCAGCCAACTGCAGAGTGCCAGCTGCAAAGTAGACAGTCTGCTTCCTGTTTATATTGGCACATGCATGCCTAGTGTATGTGAATGGCCATGTGATATGCATTGGTGTGGACAGGGATTATTTATGATGTATCTGAAATGGACCGCGAGTTGGCCTACTGATTAGCATATCCACTCCTCGACCGGGAGATCACGAGTTCTACTTGCGGTTGGGTCATACCAAAGACCATCATAAAAATGGTACCTACTACCATCTGGCAAGGCATGCTGCAATACAGATGTAAGTGGGGAAGTCAAACTCTCATGGTTACCAGAGGACTAGCCCCCCACTGTAACTCTAGCTGTATAGGCGAGATGCCGAGGGCTACCGAAATGGAGATCAATGCTGCACCCATATGCCTTAAAGAGTTGGCTAGTACTGAAACAGGAGACTGCCTGGGAAGGCCAGAGCGTGAGATGACTTTGACTTTTGAGAGCTAAAATGCTGATCTGAATGGAGATCGTTTTCATTTTAAATGCAGTTTTAAAACTTATTAATGTGGACATAGCCTAAGGCAGTGATTCCCAACCACTGTGCCGCGGCACATTCGTGTGCCGTGAGAGATCATCAGGTGTACCGTGGGAAATTATCCAATTTCACTTAATTGTTCTGAAAATTATTATTTATTTACTGCAAATAATTTGTCTTCGTTTGTCTATGCCAGCGATGTATAGTGACAGGCAGAACAATTAAATACTCTTCCACTAGATGGCAGCAGGTAACTAATTAACCTGTGTATCTACCTGTTGCCATTCAAAAAATAGAATTAGTAATGCTTCGGGTGTGACAGCGATGATAGCGATGGATAAATATTTGAAAAGAAAAAGTACACAACCCAAACTGGGTCCTGACCCAGATGAAGGCCCTAGTATGAGTAGAGGTTAGAAGAAAGCAAAAAAGGTGATTTTCCACAACCTACCTATGCGAGCTGGGCTTTTCAAGCATGACTGCTAAAAACTAAAAACTAAAAAAGGAAAGTGACTCAGAGCTGTTGAGGAAGATCTTCGTGTGTGTCTTTCTTCAATTCCTGCAAGTTTATCAGCTTTGTGTTCAACTAAACAGGCCCAGGTTTCACACTGGGTAAGTAAATTGTGAGTAAATTGAGACTAGATGATCATTATATTTCATTATATATACTTTTTGTGATATTTTTGTTTGGTGGTGTGCCATGGGATTTTTCGAATGTAAAATATGTGCTGTGGCTCAAGAAAGGTTGGGAAACACTGGCCTAAGGAGTCCAAACATGTTTCAGCATGACAATGCTGCTTGAACAAAATGATCTCAATAAAGATATGGTTTGCCAAGGTTGGTGTGGAAGAACTTGAATGACCTGCACACAGCCCTGAACTCAACCCCATATCTTAGAAAATGCAAAATATCTTGAATATAGTCAGATTTATCTAAGTTCTCCTTCTGTAAGATAATAAACCAAATACTATTGTATTACCATGTATTAAACTAATGCCATGTATTAAACTTAATTCTCTACACTTGTACTAATTTCAAGCTTGAAATACCCTTTAAGACTTTTCAGACTTTATTATTTTAAAATATTTACAAAGTTAGACTGATCTGCAAATAGTCTCTGCAAATCAAGATGAATCAGTCATATTACATGTTACAGCTACATTAACTAGGGACACATTACAAAACACAATACATATTATAAAAGCTTTAGAAACATGGAAAGATAAATCATACTTAAAACAATAACAGGAAAAAAGAAAAATAAATTATGGTCAAAAGCCATAGTGTTTGTTTTCCCAGTAAGACATTATGATCAACTGTGTCAAAAGCTTTCTTCGAATTGTTAAAGATACCACATGAAAACAGGCAGTTATCCATATTGGTTTGTATTAAATTAATTACATCTAATATCACATGCTGTGTGGAGTATGATTTGCAGAAGCCAAACTGTGCCCTATAGGAGTCCATTTTTCCTCAATAAAAGAAATCATCTGGCCATATATTAACTTTTCGAAAATTCTATTAAAGGTAAACTGATTTTCAGATTTTTTTCAATTGAAGGTCATAAAAAGAATTTTCCCTGACAGCCAATTATTTTTGTTTAGTGGACTGAAAGCTACTGAATTCGAATCACAGACGTCCAAATTTATGAGATTTTTAAAATAAATAAATTAATTAATTTAGGGCCATGTGGCCTTAAATTCTCTGCCATTTGTTTCCTGCTTCACCATGACCCACTTCAAGATACTACGTCATGCATTGTGTGGTGGGCTTTCCCTGTTCACACAAGGCATTGTGGGATGCAAATTTGAAACAGGAGAGAAAGATGGAGGACGCGAGTGTGCGATTGAAACATGAAAGACCGACTACAGTAACGGAAAGCAAGAATAAAATGTTATGTTGTGAAGGAAAGGAAATGCAGGACCAAACTAATAAATATATGTGGTCAGTGAGCACCTCAGTGTGATCAGCTATTCGTTTAGCAACAAAATGATGTAACTCTCAGTGCACAGTCAAGGTAAACCTGTAGATGGCAGTAATGCAACACTGTGGATGCCAGCTGCCATAAAACCCAAAAGAAGAAGAAGGTAAACCTACACATGCGCACACAAACTTCCTCTGTCTGCTTGACTGCGTGCAGTGAGCAATTTCATGCACATTATTTGCTAGGGAATCCCCTCAAATTAAATAACTTTCCAGCCACAGATTTATTTATTTATTCTGAGATATTACAGAAATAAACATATATCATAATGACCATCTTTTAGAGGAACTAAATTTCACCAATTTTATGAAATTGAAAGGCCATCTAGCTTTAAAGTTAGATAAAAGGGATATGGACCCTATAATTATTAGGGTCACACTCATCACCAGAGTTAAACACAAGCACTATTTTTTGACAAAATAACTGAGTTGAATACCTCATCTCATCTCATTATCTCTAGCCGCTTTATCCTTCTACAGGGTCGCAGGCAAGCTGGAGCCTATCCCAGCTGACTACGGGCGAAAGGCGGGGTACACCCTGGACAAGTCGCCAGGTCATCACAGGGCTGACACATAGACACAGACAACCATTCACACTCACATTCACACCCACGGTCAATTTAGAGTCACCAGTTAACCTAACCTGCATGTCTTTGGACTGTGGGGGAAACCCACGCGGACACGGGGAGAACATGCAAACTCCGCACAGAAAGGCCCTCGTCGGTCACGGGGCTCGAACCCGGACCTTCTTGCTGTGAGGCGACAGCACTAACCACTACACCACCGTGCCGACCGAGTTGAATACCTCTTTAAAACAAATATGTTTAGAAGTGTTGCTAAAAGCTGGCTAATAATATCGCTCACACATTTCAATTACTGTGTTGGACACGAATACAGACCATGAACTTTATTATTGTTGGAAAGACTTTCTAGTTGCACTTCAGCAGCTGTTATGGGTCAAAACAAAAATAATGACTGAGGGGATTTTGATTTGGCAAGAAAGCTGAGTTGTGTCAGAAGTCGTCTATCAGCTAGCTGACAACCCACCGATGCAAAATGATCCTTTAGAATATTAGAAATAGGCAATCAGTCCTTTGTCATGCTATTATTGTGTTTAGGATCTTTTAAGTGTGCTTAGGCCCTTCAAAGAGCTTTTTTTCCCCAGTATAATAAAGTATTAATTACCTCCCAAGTTTTTTTTTTTAATGTTAGCTATATTATTGTTGAAGTACTGAAAAAAATATTATTTTTACTTAATCTAATTTTACTGTAGTAAAGTTTATATTTAGTGTTATCTCCAAAGGCAAATTATCATAATTGAAGCTCTTATGCCTTTAGTAATCCAGGGTTTAGATAATTGCTTTACTTTTTGTTTGGATAGGGTCTTTAGCAGCAAGTATTTATTAACGATTTTATTTAGCTTTTTGTAGATGTAGAATGATGGACGAAAATAATTCTATTCACATAAATTCACCATTCAAGAAAAGAGCATTCCAATTCACCTGAGAAACATCACTTTTAAAACTCTGTTGAAAAATTAGAGAAATCACACACCTTTTTGTTTGGTTTGTTTTTCCTTAATGGATTTGATTATGCAAAACTGAGAAAAATGATCGCTTATATCTGAAATTATATTTCCACTGTATGCAACTTGTTTGTGGTTGTTGATGAAAATATTGTCTAAGTGATGCAGAATTTTTTTGTGCATATGAATAGGCTTGTCAATGGTAGAAATGAGATAGGAACCTTGAGTGTTAAAAGAAAATCCCAGTGGAAATTAACTTCTCAGTTGTGCTATCACAGTATTTTTGAAATTGTTCAGGTGAATTTTGTTGTTGGTATATGATGCCATATACAATGTTTGTTTATTTTTTGTAAAACATATTTCTATCCAAAGTGTTTGAAAAGCTATGTTAGATGTTTTCTCAAGGATTACATAATCAAGATATTTGTCAATAAACATTCCAGCACCCCTGGCCAACAAGGGTGTTGGTATGTATTCAAAATTATACCCAGGTATATTTGGCATACCTACTTCAGAATTTGAATTGATAATTCTTGCTTCTGTTATACATCAAAATGAAAATCAAGTTCTTGAAAAAGATGGCTTTCAAGATTTTCTCAGTTAGATCTAATGCTTCTTATATTATGAAAAACTGAAAAGTTTTGTTCAATGTCATTTTTAGTCATCCATCATAGTATGAAGTATTTTTAATTAGTTCAAAGCTACGTGGAGAGAAATGCAAATATATATAGAAGAATCAGAGTTATTTACATCAATATCTGTATCAACAGTGAGACTAAATAGATTGAGATTGTAAAGGTGTGGCAACGGGGGCGTGGCCAAGTGGCAATTTGTGAATAGAGGGCGGGGTCCATTCACAAATTGTGTTTGTTTGTCACAGGGATTGAGCATAAAAGGAGGGGGAGAGCAGAGAAGAAGCCCCCCCCGACCCCAAGCATGTGTTTGACTGAATGAATGAATGAATGAATGAATGAGTGAAGCTGAAAAGCCAAAATAACAAAATAAAGTGTGTATGCGAACATCAACTCTTGTCGTGACTTCTGTCATGCTTCTGTGCTCCACCCACATCAGGAACTTGTTACGGTGGTGCCGAAACCCAGGATGCACAGAAGGGAACCACCCCATGGAGTCCTCCCCATTCGAAGAGCTCATCCTTGCCCTCGCTACCACCCAGCAGAACCAGCATCAAGCGCTGATCGCCCTCCGAAAGGAACAAGAGCAATGCTTCGAAGCCTTGATGCTGGCCCAGCAGGAAGATCGCCAGGCGTTCCGGCATCTGCTCATGTCAGCAGGGGCATTGACCACCGCAGCCGGCACCCTCATGAAGATGGGCCAGCAGAACAATCCGGAAGCGTTCCTCGCCCTCTTCAAACAAGCAGCTGAGGTGTGGGGGTGGCCAGTGGAGCAGCATGCAGCGAGCCTCCTCCTGCTCCTGACTGGTGAGGTGCAGCTCGCAGCACAGCAGCTCCCTGCTGACAGCCGACTGGTGTATGCTGACCTGAAGAAAGCCATCATGCAGCGGGTCGGCTGCTCCCCGGAATAACATCGCCAGTGCTTCTGTACGCTGGCATTGGAGGAGGTCGGCTGGCCGGCCATTTGCAATCGGCCAGCAACTCCGGGACACCTGCCGGTGGTGGCTGAGGGCAGAAGACCGCGACGCAGACGAGATCATCGACCTGGTGGCAATGGAACAGTTCATCTCTCGACTTCTGAAAGGAACAGCGGAATGGGTCCAGTGTCATCGCCCGGCGTCGCTAGGATGAGCCATCGACCTGGCAGAGGACCATCTGGAGGCAGCTCCAATGGCAGGCAGACAAGGCGTCTCTCCTCGCTTCTCCTCTCTCTCTCTCTCTCTCTCTCTTCTCCCCCTCTGTCTCTCTTCCCCCTCCCCCCGTTCTCCTACCACGGAGGTGGCGGCCAGCTCCACCCCAGCCAGCCCGTCGCACCCATGGTGTCCTCCCATCTTCCTCTTCCATGTCTGTGTTGTCTCCTCCTCAGGTGAGTGACTCCCATAACGCCAGTGCAGAGGGAAATCCTGGGCCGGTGTGCTGGTGTGGCGGGTAGTCGGAGCTCCACCAGGGAGGTAGGAGCTGTGATCTGGATCTCTGACATGCCAGAGACTGCCCCCGATCGGGCTGGAATGTATCGCTTTCCGGTAAGTGTTCAAGGGGATACATATCACACGTTGGTGGATTTTGGTTGTAATCGGACCTCAATTCACCAATGCCTGGTGCAAGGTGAGGCATTGGGGAGAGCACAAGTGGTGAAGGTGTTATGTGTGCACAGGGATGTTCACAATTACCCTTTAGTGTCCATCCATATTCTATTCTGGGGCCAAACACATAGAATTAAGACGGCAGTTAACCCTCATCTCACCCACTCCTTAATTTTGGGAACTGATTGGCCAGGGTTTAAAGAATTGATGGAACATGTAATGAGAGGTGGGTCCTGCATAAATATGTCACTGGAGGCTCCCGGTGTGGCATTGACTGGGGAAGCTGTCGCAGAGCCGTCTACATCAGCATCATGTCGGAGCGATATGAAGAGTGAGGAGCACCCTGCCCCTCCTCCCTCTTTCAGGGATTCCCTTGGGGATTTCTCATTGGAGCAGTCACTAGATGAGACTCTGCGGCATGCGTTTGACCAAGTGAGAGTAATCGATGCGACGCTGGCCTTCCCTTATTTCGCTATTATTAAGGATAGATTGTACCGAGTGACGCAGGACACTCAAACTGGAGAACAGATAACTCAGTTGTTGATCCCAAAGAGCCATAGGGAACTCGTATTCCATGCGGCTCACTTTAATCCCATGGCTGGACACTTGGGGCAAGATAAAACACTAGCCCGAATAATGGCCCGGTTCTATTGGCCAGGGATTCACGGGGATGTCTGTCGGTGGTGTGCGGCATGCCGTGAATGCCAATTAATTAGTAAATCCCACAGCCACTCCAAAAGTGCCTTTGCGCCCTCTCCCTTTAATCAAGACCCATTTTGAAAGAATTGGGATGGATTTCATCGGGCCATTAGATCGGTCAGCATGGGGATATCGCTTTATTTTAATTCTGGTGGACTATGCAACACGATATCCGGAAGCAGTGCCTCTCCGCAATATCTCAGCACGCAGTATTGCAGAAGCGCTCTTCCGCTTTATCTCCTGGGTCGGGATTCCGAAAGAAATCCTGATGGACCAAGGCACTTCCTTTATGTCACGCACACTGTGCGAGCTGTATGGGTTATTGGGGATTAAGTCTATCCACACCAGTGTCTATCACCAACAAACGGATGGCTTAGTGGAGTGATTTAACCAAACACTCAAGAACAATTCGGAAATTTGTAAGTGAGGATGCACCTAATTGGGATAAGTGGCTTGAGCCCCTGTTATTTGCAGTATGAGAGGTCCCGCAAGCCTCCACGGGGTTTTCTCCATTCGAATTATTATATGGGTGTAAGCTGCGTGGCATTCTGGATGTGCTATGAGAAAATTGGGAGGAGGGACCTTCACCTAGCAAGAATGAAATTCAGTACATTCTTGACCTGCGCGCAAAACTCCACACACTCATGGACTTAACCCAGGAGAATTTGCAGCAGGCACAAGAGCGTCAAAGATGACAGGGGCACGCACTTTAGAGAGTTCACGCCGGGAGACAAAGTACTCGTATTATTGCCCACATCGAGCTCTAAAATAATCGCCAAGTGGCAAGGACCCTTTGAGGTCACACGGCGAGTCGGGGACGTCAACTATGAGGTGAGGCAAACGGATAGGGGTGGGGCATTGCAAATCTACCACCTCAACCTTTTAAAATGCTGGAATGAGGGGGTCCCCGTGGAGTTGGCATCGATAGTTCCAGAGAAGGCGGAGCTGGGGCCAGAGGTAAAAAAAAAAAGGTAACATCTCAAAACACTCCGGTCCCCTGTGGAGACCACCTTTCACCAACCCAACTCACGGAGGTAGCCAAGTTGCAGGAGGAATTTTCCGACGTGTTCTTGCCCCTACCCGGCTGCACCCACCTCGTAGAACACCCCATTAAGACACCCCCAGGGGTGGTGGTGTATAGCCGCCCTTACCGCCTACCCGAACATGAAAAAAAAGTGGTCTGGGATGAACTCAAGGCCAAGCTCGAGATGGGCATAATTGAGGAGTCCCACAGTGACTGGAGCAGCCCAGTGGTCCTGGTTCCCAAGACTGATGGGTCGGTTCGGTTCTGTGCGGACTATAGAAAGGTCAATGCGGTGTCTAAATTTGACGCATACCCAATGCCTCGCATTGATGAGTTGCTTGATCAGTTAGGCACGGCTTGCTTTTATTCAACACTGGATCTAACAAAGGGATATTGGCAGATTCCTTGACTCCTCTATCCCGAGAGAAAACGGCCTTTTCCACACCATTTGGATTACACCAATTTGTCATGCTCCCTTTTGGGTTATTTGGGGTGCCTGCTACGTTCCAGCAGCTCATGGACAGGGTCCTCTGCCCTCATGCTGCCTACACGGCCTCATATCTCGACGATATAATAATCTACAGCCATGATTGGCCGCAGCATCTAGAACATCTGAGGGCTGTTCTAAAGTCGCTGAGGCGTGCGGGCCTCACAGCTAACCCGAAAAAGTGTGCAATTGGGCGGGTGAAAGTACAGTATCTGGGGTTCCACTTGGGTCATGGGCAGGTGCCTCCCCAAATTAACAAGACTGCAGCGATTGCGGCCTGCCTGAGGCCCAAGACCACAAAGGGGGTGAGACAGTTCCTGGGGCTGGCTGGCTATTATCGTAGGTTTATACCTAATTATTCGGATGTCACCAGCCCTTTAACTGATCTCACTAAAAAGGGGGCTCCAGATCCGGTCCAGTGGATGGAGCAGTGCCAGCAGGCATTCTCTAAGTTAAAAGCTGCACTGTGTGGGGGGCACTTTTGCACTCCCCTGACTTCTCTTTCCCCTTTATTTTACAGACTGATGCATCAGACAGAGGGCTGGGGGCCGTTTTGTCCCAGAAGGTGGACGGCGAGGAGCGCCCCGTGCTGTATGTCAGCTGGAAACTCTCGATGCGTGAAAGCAGGCACAGCGCTATTGAGAAAGAGTGCCTTGCTATCAAGTGGGCGGTCCTTGCTCTCCGATACTCCCTGCTGGGGCGCCCTTTCACTCTCTGTTCGGACCATGCATCCCTCCAGTGGCTCCACCGCATGAAGAATGCCAATGCACGGATCATCCGTTGGTATCTCACCCTCCAGCCATTTAAGTTTGAGGTGGTCCACAGGCCGGGGGCGCAGATAGTGGTGGCGGACTTCCTGTCCCGCCGGGGGGGGGGGGGGGAGTCTGCTTCAGGCCGGATGGCTCCCTGGCCTGAGTCGGGTGGTGGGGGTATGTGGCAACGGGGGCGTGGCCAAGCGGCAGTTTGTGAATGGAGGGCAGGGTCGGGGAAGGTAAGTGGCTAAGTCATTACACCTGGTGTCATTAATGTGTGTGGGTGTGTTTGTTTGTTTGTCACAGGGATTGAGTATAAAAGGAGGGGGAGAGCAGAGAAGAGGGCCCCCCCCCGACCCCAAGCATGTGTGTGACTGACTGACTGAATGAATGAATGAAGCTGAAAAGCCAAAATAAAGTGTGTATGTGAACATCAACTCTCACCTGCTGTGCTTCTGTTCTCCACCCACATCAGGAACGGTTACAAAAGGCTAGGCATGTTTTCAAGATTTTGTCTTGATTTCTTAATGAAATAGAGACTCTTATCGAATCTGCTGTGAATATAAGTAATATTTTCCAGATAATTAAAATAGGGGAGTTCACACAAGGTGCATTTCCTTTCTTTCTCAAATTGTTTGGTTCTACGCAACCTCACTTGACTAGTTGAGCAACAAAAACTATGGATAAAGCCATATTCATCACAATGTACATAATTACTGGTAAGTTACACAGATGAAGCGCGCCAATTAAGGAAATTCTGAAGTTACACATACAGTAACTTTACGTATTGTACTTAGCTGTCGGTATTTGATACGTTGTCTTGTATGTTGCTAGCTTGGGTAGATTTGTTTCTTCTCAACTCCGCTAAGTCACAATCAGATTCTAGACAGTGGATTCTGCAGCCGGTTTCACTAAGTTAGACTATGACTTTAACTTAGACAGCGGGTATAGTCGGGCTTAGCATAGACGTCTAACAAATACTGTTGCACAAAGCAGTTAAGACTCCGACTATCTTAAGTCGTACTATGCTGCAAAGGATTGTGGGTATTTAAGACTCTTTTCAAAACAAAAAAAATGGCGGACAGTGGTCGTTCAGTGCCGTTTAGCCACTCGGAAAATCTGGCTATATTAGAGGAATTTAATTCCTACAAAGACGTTTTATTAGGCAAATTCAGCGAAGAATGTAGCAATAAGAAAAAACATGAAGTGTGGGAAAAAATAACATCATCTGTGAAGAAGAGAAGAGATGTTGCTGCCATGCAGAAACGGAAACTAAAAGTAACCACCGAAATGGTCATCAACATTTATGGTGACGAGTCGCCCTTATTCTGGGGACTGAAAGGAGGAAAGGAGAGCGGAGTAACCGGCTTCGCCAGACCCAGCAGCAACTCCCCTAGCAACGTTGAAGCTGATGCTCCTTCACCCTCGGAGTTGTCATCACCCAGTACCTGCGCGGATGTAACACTACACGAAGAGCCTACCGATCAGGAGGAAATTACAGGTAGAGTCTTGTTTAAGTTATAAACGTTGTCAAGTGGGGTTTTATTGTCATTTCAGCATAAACAGTAGGGGAGATTATGTTCCCACAGCACTGAGCTAAGCTACAGTTACCTTGCGATGGCAAAATAGCTATTCCACTCGGTTGATACCAAGGTCTGTTACTAAACGATGGAACATAAGTTTCACCCATAGACTATACAGTCGTTGGTTTGACCAACATAGATTTAAATTCTGCTACAGTAGGTAGTACACGTAAAGAAAGACGTTTGGAACAAGCTGACCTAAATACTATGTTGTGGTGTGACTACAGTTTCTAATAATGAAAACTTTGGTCTGATTTTTTTTTTTTTTAAGTTTCCTTGATCCCTGAACCAGTTGTGTAGGACTCCCAGACATCTGCCACCACCACCAGAATCACCACCATGGCCATGGTGCTTGACAAGCAATACAACAACCTTCATCTGGATGGGAAAAAACTCCTTCTGGAGATTGAGGTCTTGCAGCTCCAAAAGGAAAGACTGCAACTTAAATTGAAGAGACTCACGTAGATGGAGGAGTGATGTAGTAATGTGTGTGTGTGTGTGTGTGTGTGTGTGTGTGTGTGTGTGTGTGTGAGAGTGTATGAGAGAGAGAGAGAGAGAGAGATGAGTGGTGATGTAATTATATGCATAAATGAATTGATATATTTATATTATTTATATATATTTATATTATTTATAAGTAATAAAATGAATAAGCTGGCATTACACTGTTTGTTCTTTATTGAATACTTTATAGTTAGATTATAATAGCCTAAATTTGTGTATTACATACTTGCAATGCACTTCACTGCCTTAACATTTCAAGCTTTCTTAGACCCATATTAGACTGGGGGGAGGGTGTCTTACTTTTTAAGCTTAAAATTAGACTTAAAAAATTAGTCTTAACTTTTGCGAAACTGTCTTACTTGCATTAGACTGGTCTATAAAGAAACTTAAGACCAATCTTGACCCATAGACCAGTCTAAACTACTTTAGTGAAACCGGCTGCTGGAATGCTCAGTCTTACACAAAAAGGTAGCTGTAGACCTACCCCAGCAGGATTTGTAGCCATAGCTAGTTTGAACGTTCTTAGCCGAGTGATCCTGAAGCTAAGGTGGTAGATGGCTCAGGATCTCGACTTTCTCAAGTTGCACATCTGGTGATAATCCAAAATCCACTAGGTCAAGGTGATTGGTATTCATCCTAGCTGTCAGAACCCCCTCTTGCACCATTTTAATAACAAACTTGCAAATTATCGGCCTATTCCATTGCAGCTGCCTTTGGTGGCCATGCTGAATTCACATTGGCACTCTATGGACAATGTTGATGTCCATTTCTTTGACGTCCACACCAATCTTGGTGAAAATTTTCAGATGGAGCTGTGTTGTCTCCTCTGCCATCTCTCTCCCTCGTTTTCTTGCGTTTTCTTGTTGTATTGGTAGCTGTAGGCAGTGGCGTCATCAATGACTTTAGAGATGGACTCTGGTTGATAAATTTTGGTCCATTGCTGTCATCATATCCATCCTCCAGCTCATCAACCCATTGCATGTATTGCTTAGTTCCTATATATCATTGCTACTGGGCGAAGTGTCTCTGTCCAACTTTTCCGCCATCTTTGATCAAAGTAATTTGAATTCTCTTGTCAGATTCCTCAGGTGGTTTGTAATGTCTTCATGGTCTTTTCATATTTGCTTCATGCCTCCCATAGTCATAAGCTTAATATATAATATATATTTAAGGATATCTATCTAACTGCTGCAGAAGGATTCATTAAAAAAGGGCATGTAGAGGCTCCTGCAGAGAAGCCATTTCCACCAAGAAGTGGAAGTATACAGTGTAGCCTGAATAAACTGAGGCGCTACAGCTTTTTTTTCCAGATATCTTTGCTAATTTTAAGCATTTATTTCTTAAAAAATGAATATGGACATTTAAAGCTTGGAATTAGTTTAAAAAACATCTCTTAGATTTAATAATCTTATAAGAAGAAATACTAGGAAAAAAATGACCAAAATCAAGTTGTTTTTAACTTGCTAAGAAGTCATTTTTTGCAGTGTGGTTATAGTCTGGAGACTTTATTTATTTATTTATTTATTTATTTTAACATCAACCAAAAACATTGTGACTTCTGTAGTAGAACCTCTGTTGAGGACTGTAGTGGCCAATCATATGCTTTTTTTTTTTTTAAATCTGAAGACAACTCATTGAGAAAGGAAAGTTGCTTTCACAGACTATTATAGATATTTATAGCGTTGGATTAAAGACCACCTAAACCGAGACTAAGACAAGACCAGAGTGTATTGAGACCAAGAAAATATCAACACCTTGAGGGGTTGAAACCAAGTCAACACCAAAGCAGGGCAAGTCCAAGTCAAGACCAGAACCAGACCAATGAGTGTGAAGTGGGGTGGGGAAGGGTGGCAGCCGTTAACAGTCACAAAAATTTCAAATTAGTAATGAGTCATGTTATTGGTTGCATTTGAAGCGGGAAGTTTTACATCCAATCACAGTAATGATGTTAACAAATAAATCAGACAATATGCAGGCAATACACACAGCTCTATGTCCAAAACTGAGACAAGACCAAGTAAAAATGCGGTCGATTATGAGATGAGACCAAGACCATCAAAAAGTGGTCTTGAGACTGGTCTCAAGTACTACAATACTAGATATTTGTTTGATTAAATTCAGTTCTTGTGGACTGTTGATACATTTTATGACATGTTGCTGAAAGACCAATATACATCATTTGATATGTTATTAAGAATCAGTTGATAGCCTGCTTAATGATGATCTATACAGTGCCCTCCATGGTCATTGGCACGCCTTGTAAAGATTAGTAAAAAAGGTTGGGGGGAAAAAATCCACCTTTTGGTGAAGTAGCTTCATCTCTCACTGGAAAAAAAATGAGGAAAAACCCAACATTTAATTGAAATAAGAGAGAAACATTATTCAGAGAAAAACATACCTCAAAAAAATTATTTTCAACAAAAAAAACACGTGCCACTATTATTGGCACCCCTGCAGTAATTGTACAACCTCCCTTTGCCAGTAAAACAGCACTGAGTCTTCTCCTATAACATTTTATAAGGTTGGAGATACAGAGCAGGACATCTGAGACCATTCCTCTTTACAGAATCTCTCCAGATCATCCAGGGTCCTAGTCCCTCTCTTGTGCACTCTCCTCTTCAGCTAACCCCACAGGTTTTCAATGGGGTTCAGGTCAGGAGACTGAGATGGTCATGACAGATGGCTGATTCTGTAGCCAGCTAACCATTTTTGTGGCAAACCCAACTTGAATATTTATTGCCAAAAAGATCAATGTTTGTTACATCAGACCATAGAACACAGTTCCAGTCAAAGTTGTAGTAGCATTTCACAAACTTCAAGTGAATACTTTTTCTGGCATACCTTTCAAATAATCTGTTGGCATGGGAGTGGCATCTGATGGTGGTTTTGGAGACTTGGAAATGCTAAGATTTTACTTTTTCTTGTAAATAATCAACAGTCACTATGTTTACATGCACATAGAGAGAATCGAATTTCTGCCGTTGCTCGACTGAAATCGAAGTTCAAAATGCCATGTATACACCTTAATTCGGCTGAAATTGAACCGAACTTGATTTCTCGGAATCGAGCTACACGACCTAGTTTATGCGATTTCTGCCGAGCTACTTTGTGCATGTATATCCTATCGAGCTAGTTGTCGAGCTACTTCCGGAAGTGACGAGTGACGAGACCACAAGCGGGAAACACAACAGCCTCGGTTGGCATGACAACAGTAGCGAGCAGCAGAAGAGGTCAGGAGGAACAAACGAAGAAGAGAAAATGGCGATGTAGAGCTCTCTGAAGTGTGGGTGGAGCACAGAGGACGGCAGGACAAAGCTTCTGGTACTAATAGGCTTTTTATTGTCAGACTTTTCAGTTTAACAGTCTACTTTTATTCTTGAGAGAAAAACACACACACATACACACACACGCACGCGCGCGCTGTGTTCTAGTCCCGGGATGAGCTGTCCCCTCTGCTCTCCCTCTGCCTCCTTAAATAGGGCGCGGTTACTGGGAAGACACACAAACACAGGTTAATTACCGTCAGGTGTAGTGATTCTGCCACGCACCTTCCCTGGCTCCGCCCTCCTGTCACAGACCGGCGCTTGACCACGCCCCCACTGCCACAGGCAAGCAGAAACGTGCACTTCTGGAATAATGAGGAGACAGAGTTCATGCTCATTCAGCTTAAGGAGTTGAATATATTAAAATTCATGGACGGGAGAAAAACGCGCAATGGAGAACACGGAACTGATAACTTTGTTTACACTCTTGAATAGCTCTTCTTCATGACGACAACCGGAAGTGTACCAACACGATGGGGCGTGTTGCGCCACCTGTGGCTCGGGTGCACAATGCACCTCACACAATAGCCCGATTTCAGTTGTGTGCATGTACGATTGGATTTCTCTGGCACCCTGCTGGGACCTTCAGCTCGATTACCGACAGCAGCTCGATTTGGATGTGCATGTAAACGTAGTCTGTGATCCTCTGGGAGTTTTGTTCCCCTCTTAACATCCTCCTCACTGGACATGGGGCAAAATAAACTTGGGTCCTCTTCTAGGCAAGTTTTAACAGTTCCAGTTGGTGTCCACTTTATTATTCCCCAAACAGTAGAAATGAACATTTTCAGGTGAGCGGCTGTTTTCTTATAACCATTCCCTGACTTATGAAGGTCAACACATTTCTCCCTCATTTGGTTTGTGTGTTTCTCTTATCTTTCCCATGTTGATGGATGACTAAGGGAATTTGGCCTCTCTGTCATCTCATCTCATCTCATTATCTCTAGCCGCTTTATCCTTCTACAGGGTCGCAGGCAAGCTGGAGCCTATCCCAGCTGACTACGGGCGAAAGGCGGGGTACACCCTGGACAAGTCGCCAGGTCATCACAGGGCTGACACATAGACACAGACAACCATTTAACCTAACCTGCATGTCTTTGGACTGTGGGGGAAACCAGAGCACCCGGAGGAAACCCACGCGGACACGGGGAGAACATGCAAACTCCACACAGAAAGGCCCTCGCCGGCCCCGGGGCTCGAACCCAGGACCTTCTTGCTGTGAGGCGACAGTGCTAACCACTACACCACCGTGCCACCCTGGCCTCTCTGTCACCTTATATATTTACCCCAGTTAATCAGGACGTCATGGATTACAGCTTGAAAGTTTCTACACACTCCAATCAACTCAAAACTGTACAATTTAAATGTGAAACATGCTTCAGTTACATTGTGTTCACTATCATTTCCAGAGGTGCCAATAATAGTGGCACATATGTTTTTGTTAAAAATATTTTTTTTCTTGATGAGGGATTTGTTTTTCTCTGAATAAATTTATTTCAATGACTGGCTAGATTTTTCTTTTTTTCCTCCGTGTGAGATGAAGCTGCTTCACCAAAGCATGGATTTTTTTCTAACCCTTTTTGCTGATCTTTACAAGGGGTGCCAGTAATCGTGGAGGGCACTGTAGATAGTTTGTAGTGTGTTTAAAATGGACAATCCAAATAAAGAGTTACTAAAAGTTATTGTTTAACATCTGTATAAAAATCCCAATTCTCAGGTGCTTTGACTCTTCCTGTATGTCACTGTGTCTCTCTTTGCCATGGCAGCAGAAATACAAATAAATCAAAGGAAGATAAACAAAACCTCATTAGTTCTAGCAGCCAGGCAGAGGTGAAGTCTGTAGCATTTGCTGCTGCTGAGTCTGCACCACTTTAACCCTGCTGTAACTCACTCACTTCTGCCTTAGTTGTGCCCCCGTGTGTGCTGAACCGCACATTTGTTTTTAATTGGGAAGGGAATTGAGTTTGCATTTGAATCAGTACTTACACTTGGCAGAATAAGTACATGTGCATTGGTACAAGACAACTCATTTGGATTATTCAAAACTAATAATACTTCCTTTCATGTAAATTAAGAAAGCAAGTGCATAGCCCAGCATTTGTGCATTTCTTGTCTACTTTCATCAGGTAGACTGTATTTCTAAGTGCATAAAACCTTTTTTCTTTTCCTTTTTTATAGTGACAATCTAAAAGGGCACTAGTATTTCACAAACACAAAATTTAAATGTCATGATCAGATATAATCTTGAAATATGTCATATTGTCAATATTAATGCAATGGAAACATGATTGCAAACCAGTGCAGCATCCAGCACAAAATGCAACATTTACACAGTCAGATATAGTCACTTTCGCTCTAGAAAATGTTGTTTAGATGATTATTTTTTTTATTTTTCTTCCTTGAGAGGGTGATAAGAAATGAACTGCTTGGTAAAAGGTTAGTCTAAAAGAAAGCACTGTATTGGTGGGTCTAATTTTTAAGGTCAGGCAAACAGTATTAACTCTACCATTTGATGTATGTGCTTTGGAAAAATGTTTCTTTTTTTTATCATGGATAAAAACTCAGTGTGTCAATGTGGTATTATCCATTAGAACTCAAATATTTACCTACTTAACCATAGACTAGGTGTTTCCCTGCCTTGCACCTTGTGTTTCTGCAAACACACTGGATCTACCACGACCCTGGCCAAGATAAAGCAGTTACTGGAGCTTAATAAAACTTAATAAAAAAAAAGAATTAAAAGTGTTTTAATTTAATTTTGTGCAAGGTTTATTTATTTATTTATTTATTTAAAAAAATAGCCAACATGAATATTTCATGCATTTTCCATTTTGTCATGCACTGTCTGTTCAAGGTCATATTTTTAAAATTGATTTTACTGTGTAGTGTGAATATTTATCAACAAACGTATTTGCAGTCTTTTGGATTTAGTATCATTTAATTAACATCATCTGTTAGCTGTGATATTGTGCTCCCAGCTGATGAAGCTGAACACAGAACAGTTGTCTGGCAGTTCACACTTTACCTAATACCGAACTTTTGCCAAATAATAAGACACAATCTGAATATCAGTGGCTCCCTGTTGGATACGTAGTGCACTACATGGGGTGTAGAAACCGTTATTTCATACCACATGTAGTGCACCCACATTTGTGATTCAACCATACAAAGCTGAAAAGCAAAATGTTTATTTTGCCACTGATGTGAATTAAAACAGATATAAAAATATTATGCAATGCACTTTGATGTTTCCCCCTCCCCAAACCATATTACGCCCTGATAATTTGCCAGTCAATAAAACTGCCACATAACCAGAGGCCATATGTCAAATTTATGAGTTTTAAATGGTTCTACAAATGTGTTCATTTTGGGTAAATCATATGGAAGAAGGAAGAGGAGGAGGAAACGGAGGTCACCTTTTTATCAGTTTAAAATTCAGCTCAACCTGCTCTATGCTGTTGAGTGATCTATGAACTGAGAGATTGACTTTTGTCAGAATCAGTCCATCTGCTCAGTTACTCTCTTTCTCTTCTGCAATGTGTCCGCAAGGTATTTGAAGGACAAACACAGCATTTACGAGTATTTATCTATTTTTTTTTTATGTACAGCATGTCTTTATTATATTCAGTCATGGGAAAAAAAAGCCTGAGGGGTATAAATGTGTGACAAATTTCACAGCCTTGAAGGAAAAAACTGAACAGTGCAAAACGATATTACATTGATATTAACAACAACATTAGTTCCATTACTAAAGACTGTGATGCAGTAAACATGAATAAGAGTAATGTTGGTATGGGTTTTTTTCTGTTTTTTTTTTTTTTCCCCCTTCAGACAGCATTGAGGAATACATTCAGACTACTGCTTCACATGTGGAATCTGCTAACCAGGAGCTTGCAAAGGCCAGCCATCACCAGGTAAACATTTAACAGTATATTTCTGATTAAATAATTAATAAAATTTAATCAGCTCTTGAAAAAAAACGTCATCCTAGCCAAATAAAATGACTCGTATGATGAAAATATAGAACCGTCCTAAATACTTGCTGTCACCCTATCGTGCTGCAAAGGCCTTTGCACCATGTCAATGTCTCCAAATTACACATTTGGGGTAGGACTTCAGGCCTTAGGGTGCCATTCAGGACACAATGCTTGAATATAACCTCACTTTCATATTTATGTGGTGGATGAAGTGCATTATTACAAAATTATATAATTAAAAAAAATAATTACACTCTCGAAACTGATGGTGACTTATAGCCTGAACATCCCCCCCCCCCCCCCCCCGAGATTCAGTCTTTAATTTGTATAGATAATGATATTTTACTCACTAGCAGTAAGATGGCATGATGATGACAGAGGAGATCAAGGTTCTGCGAATCGATACTGAATTTTGAAATTACTGAATTTACATAGGACACAGTTATAGAAGCAAGTTATTTATTATCATGCTATCTGTTATCACCCAAATGAGGATAGATTCCCTTTTGAGTCTGGTTCCTTTCAGGGTTTTTTCCTCATGTCATCTGAGGGAGCTTTTCCTTGCCACTGTCGCTTCAGGCTTGCTCATTAGTGATAAATACATTAGTGATAAAATTAGTTCATATATTTAAAAGTCTTTATTTTTCTGTAAAGCTGCTTTGCAGCAGTGTCTGATGTTAAAAGCATTATACAAATAAACTGACTTGACTTGAATTTATTGTCTGTGCCAAGTTTTATAATACAGTATACAGGATATATGTCTTCCTCCTAAATAGAGACAGTAGGTAGATTGGCTATTGTAAATTGCGAGAGAGAGAGAGTGTGATGCCCTGTGATGTACTGGTGTCCCCTACAGGGTGTATTCCAGTCTTGCAACCAATATTTCTGGATTATTGGCTCTGGAACCACTAAGTCCCTGACCAGGATAAATCAGTTGGTGAACATGAATGAAGGAACAAATTATTGCTAAGAAATACAAAAAGTGAATTCTTTAATTATAGTAATTTTGTAAGATGTTATTTTCCAGAGCAATATATAGTGTAATCATGTGACTATATATAGGCATAGTATACAACATGTTATGTCTTTCACATATGACTCCTCAGTATATCACTAGTGTTATTGTCTGGGTGGGGGATTAATCCTCAGTATCCACTATTCTGTCCAAAGTTCACTCAGTGATTAAAAATACAGGGGTGCAATTAAAACAATTAAAGCTGCTTGTATCGGTTGCACTTCCTCAAGATTCTGCACATGATGAGTAAATTTATATAGAAGCTGTCAATTTGCATGAAATATGTTTAAAGGGCTGTTAGACTTCATAAAATTTAGGAGAATGTCAACTGATATAGTTATCTTGTGATAATACATTCTAAGTGTTGATTTTCCTTATATAATAAGAACCAAGGATGTTTACATGTTTAGGAATTGAGCTCTGCCCAAACAGGTGTTCACATCAGCAGAAATCACATGCTGATATGCTCACTTCACAAAGTTCTCATAAGGATAAAGAAAAAAGTCCTCATTTGCTGAGCGTCATGGTTTTGAATGAGCCTTGTACCTAATTTTTTACTCCCATAATAATGTTTCATATATATATATTCATATATATATATATATATATATATATATATATATATATATATATATATATATATTTTTTTTTTTTTTTTTTTTAAGTGTTTGTTACTACAGTACAGCAATGATGGCTCTTTGTGAGCAAAAAGCTAGCTAATTCGTTTCAACCTTCTGTTTTTCATTAATCTATAGTTACAAGAAAACATTTTAGCCATTACGGCAATCCATTAACTGAAATGTATGTAGCTGCATTATTTTCACACTTGGTTTTAGCTCCAAGCATCTGATTTTTTAAAAGTTAATTGTGCACTATATAAGTTGTTTAATTAAAAATGAATATTAGTGCACCACTGCTATCCATTTTACTATTTAACTCTTAAGAGCAAAACTGCAACTGAAGAAAAAGTGGAAAATGCACAATAACTGTATTACACATAATTGCTTCACTTACCTTTTTTTGATTTTGATATCCCCATTTCTTTTTGATTTTGTTTGTTTAATTAAATGTTAAATTAATGTGCCTCTCTTTCTTGTGCTTTGGTTTTAGATCCAAAAACAAAAACTGCAGATTAGTTGACTTTATCATGTTGTTGTCTCCTTTCTTGAAATACCGTGGTTTAGTTTCATCTAGAAATAAACATTAGTTCACTTTCCATCATCCACAGTAGTAGACAACATTGGTAGACATTAGTAGACCATGACCACAGAGCCTTCATTGAGTTAGCATGGGGAAATAATAATGTATTTGCACAGATTTGTGCACTAGAGAAAACCAGGAAGAGAGAATGGGCTAGTGTGCAGTCCTGCAGAAAGTTTTTAATTTCCAGTCATTTTAAACCAGAGTTAAAAAAAAAAAAAAAACCTCTAGAATGTAATGAACATACACATATTACAACAGTTGTAATAATAATAATAATAATAATAATAATAATGTATTAGGGAAAAACATTTGCTGCTCATACTAAAATAAATGTATTCTAACAAAATAATAATAAAAAAAAAAATCCCCACACACGTCACAGTTTTTGGCACCCCTGCATTTAATACTTTTTGTAATGGTTTGTTAATTTTCAATTCCAGTGTCCATCCAAAATCTGGTCTTGCTGCCTCACCTGTTTTCCCTTTCCATTCCTTTCTCTTTTTAGAAGTGAGCAAGTGAGGGAGCAAATGAGTGGATGGCAACAGCTTTTGGATTAATTGTCATTTCATTATCTCACTGAGAATTCAGCTGTGACCAAACTCACAGAGAGCAATTTAGCACTTCACCAGTCCCGCTGGCTGCCCCAAGAGGAGAGGGTGGGGCTCAAGTAACGCCAAACACTCATATGTTTCCCTCAAGCATCTCTCCTAAGTCTCTATATATCCATCATATGTGATAGCCAATTAAAAAGGACAAGCTATTTTCTCTCTATAGCCTGACATGTCAAATACACACTGGAAATAAATTGAATCTGGAATGCATCAGCTGTTTATCACTGCTGTTTTAAGGCTAAGTAGAGGCGTAATGGTGTATCAGTTCAATCAGAGCTTAATTGAGAAGAATAAAATGGTATTGTTCATTGCCACACTGGAGCCATGTGAAGGAAACTTGTATCATGTATCGATGATGATACAATACGATATACATGATGTGTGCATATTGATTCTCTCTCTCTCAGAGAGGAACCTACAACAGCATTCATAAAGAATCATAAGGCTTATGAATTTCATTACAACTGTGACAGCTAATTGCATTTAATGATAATTCTTCTCAGATTCCTCAGACAAAAGCTGACTGAGCTTTCAAATTCTTATGTTAGGAAGTGTATGTTCTGTTTGATGAAAAAAGATTTCAATTAATAAATTTAACTACCTTTTCTCATTAAATGGTGAAATGTTTTTGCAAATACAGTGCAGAAATTAATTTCAGATTAAATTTCCCTGGCAGTAACAAGGTGATTTTTTTTTTTTTTGTAAATATGAGGCAAAATTGGGATTTTAGGTTATCATAGTCCGTCTGTCACTTATTTACACTGCTACCTATGCACATGCACGCGCACACACACACACACATATATATATATATATATATATATATATATATATATATATATATATATATATGTGTGTGTGTGTGTGTGTGTGTGTGTGTGTGTATGTATGTAAAACACAAATTTGGCAATGAACAATACCGTTTTATTCTTCTCATTTAAGCTCTGATTGAACTGATACACCATCACACCTCTACTTAGAGCAGTGATAAACAGCTGATGCATTCCAGATTCAATTATATTACACTGTTCTGGCAGGAACACGAACCTGAGGAACCATGTCTTCATGGCATTATATTTGCACTGAGAAACACTCTCCTGCCCTCAGTTGACCTGCTATCTAGTGGCACAGCCCACATCCTCTCTCTTTGCCTGTCATCTCCCTCAGGTTCAGTGAACATCATGAGCGCCTACGCTCCCACGCTCTGCTCTTTGCTAGAGACCAAAGACCAGTTCTATGAAGAGGAACTCAACACTGCCATCAGAGGTACTCCTGCCACAGAGCACTTCTTCTTAATTGGAGACTTTAATGCCTGAGTGGGATCAGACCATGAATCTTGGCCCTGCTGCATCGGTTGCTTCGATGTTGGTAAGATGAATGAGAATGACCAGAGACTGCCAGAGCTCATCCCATGATCTCTGAATCACAAACACATTCTTCTCCACCAAGCCAATCCATCGAGTTTCCTGGTGGCACCCCAGATTTCACCACTGGCATCAGCTGGATTTTGTGATCACACAGAGGCCCTCATTAAACAACTGTTCTCAAGACACGCAGCTATCACAGTGCTGACTGCTATACAGACTACTCTCTGGTTGGCAGTAAAGTTTGTCTTCAGCCCAACCAGATGCATCGCTTCAAGCAAAAGGGACGCCCATGCATTAATATATCCAGAACGGCACTCCCTGACCTTTGTGACTATTTCACCATCTCCATTAAGGAAGCACTCAGGGATGGCCCTGCTGATAGTGCTGAAGGAAGATGGAGCCACATCCGTGACACCATCAACAACACCACTATGGACACCTTTGGCGTGAGTGAAAGGCAGAACCCAGATTGGTTCAAAGAGGGCATAGTTGATCTACAGCCAGTTATCAATGCCAAAAGAGTGGCACTCCTTAACTACAAGAAGGAATCCTCCATGGAATCACTCATTGCACTGAGAAAGGCCAGAAATGATGCTCAGTAAGTTACTTGATGCTGCACCAATGAATACTGGCTAAAGCTCTGCCATGACATTCAGCTGGCTGCTGCCTGTGGCAGCATCTATCACATGTACAATGGCATTAAAAAAGCCTTTGGCCCAAGGATCAATAAGGCTGCTCTACTAAAGTCTGCTGCTGGTGAAATGATCAAAGACTGGTGCAAACAGATGGAGAAGTAGGCAGAACACTACCAGGAGCTGAACTCAAGGGAGAATGTCATCACCCACCTAGCAGTTGAGGGCACTGCTAACCTGTCCATCATGGAGATCTGGACAAACCACTCTGAGGAAGAACTTAAAAAGGCTATTGACTTCCAAGCCTGTGGCAAAGCTCCAGGAAAGGATGGCATCCCGCTTAAAGTCCTCAAGGTTGGAAAGGAGACTGCTCTCCTCCAGCACCTGCACCAGCTCCTCCTTCAGTGCTGGAAAGAAGGGTCAGTGACCCAGGACATGAGAGATGCCAACATTGTCACCTAAAAACAAGGGTGACCGCAGCAACTGCAACCATCACTGTGGAACCTTCCTCCTCAGCAATGGTGGGAAGGCCTTTGCCCATGTAGCTCTCTTCAGACTGCAGTTGTTCACTGAGCGAGTACATCCTGAGGCACAGTGTGGGTTCAGAGCTGAAAGATCAACCATTGACATGATCTTCACCCTATGTCAACTTCAAGAGAAGTGTCACAGGCAGAACCAACCACTGTATATTGCCTTCATAGAGCTGACCAAGACTTGGTTAGCAAGAGAGGCCTCTTCACCCTCTTTGAGAAGATCGGATGCCCCCCTCAAACTCCTTGGGATGATTACTTCCTTCCACGAGGACATGCAGGGCACTGTACTGTACAACAGTTCATCCTTGGACCTATTCCCCATCAGGAGTGGAGTGAAGCAAGGTTGAGTGCTTGCTCCAATACTCTTTGGCATCTTCTTCTCCCTGCTGCTCTCCTATGCCTTCAGCCAGTCAAAGGATGGAGTGTACATCCATACCAGAAGTGATGGTAACCTCTTCAACCTTGCCCGCCTCCAGACGAAGACCAAAGTGTGGCAGGTTCTCCTCATAAGAGAGATGCTCTTCACTGATGATGAAGCACTGACTGCACACTCCCAGGAGGCACTACAATGACTTGTCACCTGCTTTGCACATGCATGCAAAGAATTTGGCTTTACCATCAGCCCAAAGAAGACAAACATACTGGGCCAACACGTGAGCACTTTACCTACCTTGGCTCCAACATCTCTAGCCACCTCTCCCTGGATGCTGAGTTCAACAGACAACTCAGGAAAGCAGCATCAGCCATGTCTCGCCTGTCAAAGAGGGTGTGGGACAAATCCATGCTGACCATCAACACCAAGATGCAGGTGTACTAAGCACACATGCTCAGCACACTGTTTTACAGAAGTGAAACAAGAACCTTTTACTCTCACCAAGAGCACAGACTCAACATGTTCCATTTGTGCAACTTAAGAAGGATCTTGGGCATTACATGGCAAGACAAGGTCACAAACGGGACATCCTTAACCAGGCAGACATTCCAAGTGTGTTTGCTCTGCTCACACAGCAGTGCCTGCACTGGCTAGACCATGTTGTGTGCATGGATGACAGCTGGATCCCCAAGGACATACTCTATGGGGAGCTTACCACTGTCTACAGGCATGTTGGAAGGCCTGCCCTTCACTACAAAGATGTCTGCAAATGCAACCTGAGAGCAGGTAGCATTAACCCAGCAGACCTGGAGACTGTGGCCAGTAATCACAATATCTGGAGATCAACTCTCATGGAGGGTATTCAGCAAAGTGAGGAAAAGAGAGAGAGGAGATATGGATAAAGAGAAGAGAGCGCAGACAGCAGAGGACTGTAATGTAACCTCCAAAATCAGGTGTTGAATTCACTTGCAGAAACTGCAACAGAGCCTGCCAATCCAGTACAGCCACAGCAGATGCTGTAACCCCACAGATTGAAGAGGTCAGCACCAAGGGTGTGTGTGTGTGGGGGGGGGGGGGGGGCACAGTGGTGTAGTGGTCAGCACTGTCACCTCACAGCAAGAAGGTCCTGGGTTCAAGCCCAGTGGCCGATGAGGGCCCTTCTGTGTGGAGTTTGCATGTTCTGCCTGTGTCTGTGTGGGTTTCCCCTGGGTGCTCCAGTTTCCCCCACAGTCCAAAAACATGCAGGTTAGGTTCATTTGTGGCTCTAAATTGACCGTAAATGTGAGTGTGAATGGTTGTTTCTCTTTGTGTTAGCCCTGAGATGACCTGGCGACTTGTCCAGGGTGTACCCAGCCTCTCGCCCATAGTCAGCTGGGATAGGCTCCAGCTTGCCTGCAACCCTGCACAGGATAAGCAGCTACAAATAATGGATGGATGATATTACATGGTTGCACAAAGATATGAAGTTTACCTCTGAGTAGTGAATGGATATATCACGAGTGAGTGAAGTGAATGATTGATATATTTTTCAACACAAGGAGATAAACTTCATATCTTCACACCACCATGTAATGTTCTTTATATTATGTGAACACATCCACAAAAAAAAATGCAAGTTAATCAAAAGAATTTTCATTTTAAACTGGTTCACCATTTTGATATTGTGTGTAGTCAGCGGGAAAACATTGGGAGTGACATCATAGGAGTAAAATATCGGAAATTATTATACTTCACACTGGACTTCAAACACCTTGGATTCTGTGCCTCTCCACTCTTCCTCCAGACTCTAGGACCTTGATTTCCAAATGAAATGCAAAATTTACTTTTATCTGAAGAGGACTTTGGACCACTGAGGAACAGTCCAGTTCATTCTCTCCTTCACCCAGGTAAAACACTTCTGACATTGTCTCTGGTTCAGGAGTGGCTTGATATTAGGAATGTGATGGTTGGAGCACCTTTCCTGAAGACATCTGTGTGTGGTGGCTCTTGAGACACTGACACCAGCCTCAGTCTACTCCTTGTGAAGCTTTTCCAAGTTCTTGAGTCGACTTTTCTTGACAATGCTTTCAATGCTGCAGTCATCTCTGTTGCTTATGCACCTTTTCCAGCCAGCCTTTTCAGCAATGACCTTCTGTGACTTACCCTCCTTATGGAGGGTGTCAATGATTGTCTTCTGGACAACTGTCAAGTCAGCAGTCTTACCCATGAGAGTGGTTGCATGTACTGAACTAGACTGAGAGATACATGGTATTTATATTCTCTTTTACTCCAGCTTGAAATTAAATATTCTAATATTTTGAGATTTTTTTTGTCCTGTACCCATAATTATTAAAATTAAAGTAGAAAAATGCTTGAAACATTTTAGTTTGAGTAATGAGTCTAAAATATATAAAATTTAAACTTTCTTAAAGAACTGATGGAAAATATTGACCTTTTTCATGATATTCTAATTGGTTCATTTGCGTGTGTGTGTGTATATATATATATATATATATATATATATATATATATATATATATATATATATATAATCTCATGATCTCTAGCCGCTTTATCCTGTTCTACAGGGTCGCAGGCAAGCTGGAGCCTATCCCGGCTGACTACGGGCGAAAGGCGGGGTACACCCTGGACAAGTCGCCAGGTCATCACAGGGCTGACACATAGACACAGACAACCATTCACACCTACGGTCAATTGAGAGTCACCAGTTAACCTAACCTGCATGTCTTTGGACTGTGGGGGAAACTGGAGCGCCCGGAGGAAACCCACGCAGACACGGGGAGAACATGCAAACTCTGCACAGAAGGGCCCTCGCCGGCAACAGCGCTAACCACTACATCACCGTGCCGCATATATATATATATATATATATATATATATATATATATATATAGAGAGAGAGAGAGAGAGAGAGAGAGAGAGAGAGAGAGATCAGCGTAAATGAGTACACCCCCTTTGAAAAGTAACATTTTAAACAATATCTCAATGAACACAATTTCCAAAATGTTGAAAAGACAAAGTTTAATATAACATCTGTTTAACTTATAACGTGAAAGTAAGGTTAATAATATAAACTTAGATGACACATTTTTCAGTTTTACTCAAATTAGGGTGGTGCAAAAATGAGTACACCCCACAACAAAAACTACTACATCTAGTACTTTGTATGGCCTCCATGATTTTTAATGACAGCATCAAGTCTTCTAGGCATGGAATGAACAAGTTGGTGACATTTTGCAACATCAATCTTTTTCCATTCTTCAACAATGACCTCTTTTAGTGACTGGATGCTGGATGGAGAGTGATGCTCAACTTGTCTCTTCAGAATTCCTCAAAGAAAATAATTTCTTTACATCACAAAGGTGTAGGCTACAAGATGATCAACAAAGCTTTACTTATCAGTCAGAATACTGTCGTAAAAGTGGTACAAAAATTTAAGAAAGATGGAACTGCAACCATCTCACAGAGACATCCAGGTCGTCCACAGAAGTTAACACCTCGACAGGAGCGTCTTCTGATGAGAAGGGTTGAAGAAAATTGGCATGCACGTTCACTGCAGTTATCTAAAGAAGTAGAAAGCCAAACTGGGGTGACTATTTCCCGTGACACAATACGGCGTACACTGCAGAGGAATGGCATGCATGGGTGCCGTCCATGAAAGAAGCCTCTCCTAAAGCCCTGGCACAAAAAAGCCTGCCTAGCGTTTGCCAGGGCCCATGCTGACAAAGATGAAGACTATTGGGACTCTATACTCTGGAGTGATGAGACCAAGATAAATGTTTTTGGAACTGATGGCTTCAAAACTGTATGGTGTCGCAAAGGTGAGGAATACAAAAAAAAAAAAAATGCATGGTGCCTACAGTGAAATTTGGTGGTGGCAGTGTCCTTATGTGGGGCTGCATGAGTGCTGCTGGTGTCGGGGAGCTGCATTTCATTGATGGCACCATGAATTCACAGACGTATTGCTCTATACTGAAAGAGAAGATGCTACCATCACTCTGTGCCCTTGGTCGTCATGCACTTTTCCAACATGACAATGATCCTAAACACACATCTAAGGCTACTGTTGGATTTCTGAAGAAGAACAGGGTGAAAGTGATTCAGTGGCCAAGTATGTCTCCTGATCTGAACCCAATCGAACACCTGTGGGGAATTCTGAAGAGACAAGTTGAGCATCACTCTCCATCCAGCATCCAGTCACTAAAAGAGGTCATTGTTGAAGAATGGAAAAAGATTGATGTTGCAAAATGTCACCAACTTGTTCATTCCATGCCTAGAAGACTTGGTGCTGTCATTAAAAATCATGGAGGCCATACAAAGTACTAGATGTAGTAGTTTTTGTTGTGGGGTGTACTCATTTTTGCACCACCCTAATTTGAGTAAAACTGAAAAATGTGTCATCTAAGTTTATATTATTAACCTTACTTTCACGTTATAAGTTAAACAGATGTTATGTTAAACTTTGTCTTTTCAACATTTTGGAAATTGTTTGTTTATTGAGGTTTAAAATGTTACTTTTCAAAGGGGGTGTACTCATTTACGCTGAGCACTGTATATACAGAGAGAGAGAGAAAGAACAACAACAACTTTAGTCATCACACATACACTTAAGCACAGTGAAATTCCTCTCTGCATTGAACCCATCTGAAGGAGTGAACACACATGTGAACAATGAGCACACACATACCCAGAGCAGTGGGCAGCTATATGACAGCACCTGGGGAGCTGTTGGAGGTTAGGTGCCTTGCTCAAGGGAACATAAGCCCAAGGCCACCCCATGTTCACCTTACTACATGTCTTTGGGTGGGGGCTATTGCCCAGTCATGCAAAGATATCGAGTTTATCTTCAAGTGCTGAATATATTTCATGAATGAGCGAAGACATGAGAAGATAAACTTCATATCATCGCGTGACCATGTAATGTTTTTTGCATTATATGGACACAGTCCCCCTCCCCCATAAATAAATAAATGAGCAAACAAACATAGTGGCTGGTGTAGTGGTTAGCACCTTCACCTCACAGCAAGAAGGTTCTGGGTTCGAGCCCAGTGGCTGACATGGGCCTTTCTGTGTGGAGTTTGCACATTCTCCCCGTGTCTGCATGGGATACCTGTGGGCGCTCCAGTTTCCCCCACAGTCCAAAGAATGGTTGTTTTTCTGTGTCAGCCCTGCGATGATCTGGCGATTTGTCCAGGGTGTACCCCATCTCTCACCCATAGTCATCTGGGATAGGCTCCAGCTTTCCCGTGACCCTGCACAGGATAAGCAGTTACGGAAAATGGATGGATGGATAAACAAATGTAAGTTAATCAAAAGAATTTTAATTTTGAACCAGTTCGCCATTTTGACAACGCGCATAAAGTCAGTGGAAAAAACACTGGAAGTGACATCATTGGAGTGAAGACATTGGGAAATTTGTCACTCAGATCCACGATGTATTCTAAAAAATATGGGTTTTTCAACACGAGAAGACAAATTTCATATATTTAAGCCAACATGTGCATTCTTTTTTTTATTATTTAGACACATTCACAAACCAAAAGTATCCAAATTTATCACAACAATTCATCAATATCCTCATGAGTGACACATTGGAAAAATGCCATTTGATGTCCCAGATGTAGTTTCTATGAAAAATACAAGTGGCGTATTTCCCAGTGAAACACTTGTCCATAATATATACCGTATATGTATATTTCTGCATTGTTATTTATCACAAATTGCAAGTGATTCCTGTAAAGGGAAGAAATCTGTATCAGGTAGCATGACATGTACAATGATGCAGCACAGTGACATTTGAATAGTCACATCAGTGTGTCCAACTATGTCCTGTACATCTACAGTGCAGAACAGGACCAGAGGCCCATGTTTATTTGCTACAGCACATCAGCTCAACTGGGACTGAATGTTTATGCAAATTTCACCTAAGCCGATTACACGCCAAGCAGTGTCACTGCAAATGCTACTTATTATACAGACTTCCAATTTTCCAAGTAGATAAGATACAGGCAGAATAATGTTATGTCAGTAATCATCTTTCTGCATTATTATGGTATTATTAAGACATTTTTCATGTCACACAAGGTAAATTACTTTCCATACTGAGACTCATTTATGTCCATGCCCATTATATAACTATAACTTGAATATGTTTGACTAAACAGGTAAAAATACAAAATTTGTGTCGGTGTCCAAATATATATGGACCTAACTGTGTGTGTGTGTGTGTGTGTGTGTATATATATATATATATATATATATATATATATATATATATATATACACACAACCCCAATTCCAAAAAAGTTGGGACACTGTGTAAAACATAAATAAATACAGAATATGATGATTTACAAATCATGGAAACCCTATATTTCATTGAAAATAGTACAAAGACAACATATCAAATGTTGAAACTGAGAAATTTCATTGTTTTTTTGAAAAATATATGCTCATTTTGACATTGATGTTGGCAACACATTTCAAAAAAGTTGGGACAGGGGCAACAAAAGATTGAAAAAGTTGTGTAATGATAAATAATAATAATTTGGTTAATTGGCAACAGGTCAGTAACATGATTGGGGAAGAACATCCCAGAGAGGCTGAATCTCTCAGAAGTAAAGATGGGGATGGGTTCACCACTCAGTGAAAAACTGCATGGGCAAACAGTGCAACAATTTAAGAATAATGTTCCTCAATGTAAAATTGCAAAGAATTTGGGGATCACATCATCTATGGTACATAATATCATGAAAAGATTCAGAGAATCTGGAGAAATCTCTGTAGACAAGAGACAAGGCTGAAAACTGATATTGGATGCCTGTGATCTTCAAGCCCTCAGGAGACACTGCATTAAAAGCAGACACATGTCTGCATTGGAAATCACTGCATGGGGTCAGGAATGCTTGAGGAAACCATCGTCTGTGAAAACAGTTTATTACTGCATCCACAAATGCAAGTTAAAACCAGATATAAACAATATCCAGAAATACTGCCACCTTCTCTTGACCCGAGCTCTTTTATGATGGACTGAGGCGAATTGGAAAATTGTCCCAAGGTCTGATAAATCAAAAGTAGAAATTCTATTTAGAAATCATCATGGACACCACATCCTCCAGGCTAAAGAAGAGAGGGACCATCCGGCTTGTTATCAGTGTACAGTTCAAAAGCCAGCATCTGTGATGGTATGAGGGTGCATTAGTGCACATGCCATGGGTAGCTTGTACATCTGGGAAGGCATCATTAATGCTGAATGATATATACACATTTCAGAATAATATGCTGCTATCCAGACAAAATGTTTTTCATGGAAGGCCTTCCTTCTTTCAGCAAGACAATGCCAAACTGCTTTCTGCACATATTAAAACCGCATGGCTCCATAGTAAAAGAGTCAGGGTGCTAAAATGGCCTGCCTGCAATCCAGACCTGTCTCCCATTTAAAACATTTGGCACATTATGAAGTGCAAAATACAACAAAGGAGACCCCGAACTGTTGAGCAACTGAAACTGTACTGTATATCAGGCAAGAATGGGGCAACATTTCTCTTTCAAAACTACAGCAATTGGTCTCCTCAGTTTCCAAACGTTTACAGAGTGTTGTTAAAAGTAGAGGTGAGTATTTTCAATGAAATATAGGGTTTCCATGATTTGCAAATTATTGCATTCTGTTTTTCTTTACAGTTTACACAGCATGCCAATTTTTTGGGAATTGGGGTTTTGTGTGTATATATAGTGGGGCAAAAAAGTATTTAGTCAGCCACCAATTGTGCAAGTTCTCCCACTTAAAAAGATGAGAGAGGCCTGTAATTTTCATCATAGGTACACTTCAACTATGAGAGACAGAATGGGGGGAAAGAATCCAGGAAATCACATTGTAGGATTTTTAATGAATTAATTGGTAAATTCCTCAGTAAAATAAGTATTTGGTCACCTACAAACAAGCAAGATTTCTGGCTCTCACAGACCTGTTACTTCTTCCTTAAGAGTCTCCTCTGTCCTCCACTCGTTACCTGTATTAATGGCACCTGTTTGAACTCATTATCAGTATAAAAAACACCTGTCCACAACCTCACAGTCACACTCCAAACTCCACTATGGCCAAGACCAAAGAGCTGTCAAAGGACACCAGAAACAAAACTGTAGACCTGCACCAGGCTGGGAAGACT